>NC_053028.1:391888600-392039816 GCF_003073215.2 Triticum urartu
ATCCAAATCCTATGAGAGAGAGTTGAGTGTTGGGGAGACTATCATTTGAAGAACAAGAGCAAGGAGTTCATTATCAACACACCATTTGTTACTTCTTGGAGAGTGGTGTCTCCTAGATTGGCTAGGTGTCACTTGGGAGCCTCCGACAAGATTGTGGATTTGAACCAAGGAGTTTGTAAGGGCAAGGAGATCGCCTACTTCGTGAAGATCTACCGCTAGTGAGGCAAGTCCTTCGTGGGCGATGGCCATGGTGGGATAGACATGGTTGCTTCTTCGTGGACCCTTCGTGGGTGGTTGCTTCTTCGTGGACCCTTCGTGGGTGGAGCCCTCCGTGGACTCGCGCAACCATTACCCTTCGTGGGTGGAGCCCTCCGTGGACTCGCGCAACCATTACCCTTCATGGGTTGAAGTCTCCATCAACGTGGATGTAGGATAGCACCACCTATCCGAACCACGGGAAAAACATCCGTGTCTCCAATTGCGTTTGAATTCTCCAAACCCTTCCCTTTACATTCTTGCAAGTTGCATGCTTTATTTTCCGCTGCCTATACACTCTTTGCATGCTTGCTTGATATGTATTGTGAATGTTGAAATTATGCCTAAAATCCACTTAAACCGAAAAAGCTTAAAAATTGCAACTTTAGCATTAAGTGTCTAATGACCCCCCCTCTAGACACATCTACTTCAAGATCCTACAGGATTGCTGGATAATGTCGCGGGCCGGACTGCAATAGTACAATTAACTATATCAAGATAATGAAGAGAAAGGGCTGAATGCGCGCATGAGCGAGCCATGTCATTTACGATGCGGCCTGGGGCTTAGTGCGGGGGCGTCGTTCCGGACTGATGTCAACGTCCCATGCGGTGTTGACCGTTGGGATGCCCTTCCCCTTCTTGGGCATTTCCGCCTCCGGATGCGCCGAAGCCGCCCTCTTCTTCTTCCTCTCCTCAGGGGGAGGGTTGTTTTCCTCCTCCTCCTCCTCTTCCTCGCCATTGTCCTCAAGGACAGAGGAATGAGCTTCATCGTCTTCAGACGTTATGTCCGAAGTGCCCTTGCGACGGGGGCCACTCTTGGCACCCTTGGCCTTTTTCTTGGCCTTCTTCTCCGGCGCCTTATAAGGCTCCGGCGCCAGCATCTTCGCTAGACGCGGGATGACCGGTTCTTCAAGCAGTGGAGCCGGACACTAGATCCGCTTCGCCCTCTCCATCCAGTCCTGAAAAAGCAACAATAAAAGCTCAGGAATCATCCTTGAAACAAACAAGTGGAGAATGCATCAAAAAGGACATACCTCGCTAGCGAGGTGTTTAGCATTGTGCCCGCGATCTGAATCTGCAGCCGGCGGTTTCTCGTTGCCCTTAAAGAGCAACTTACATGCACCTTCGTGAGTAGTCTCGAAGAGCCTCACCAGGATCTGGTGCTTCTTCGGGTTGAACTCCTACAGAGGGTGGCTTTGGCGCTCGCACGGATCCGGCGAAGTAGCATAACCTAGATCACATCAACGAGCTTGACGTTCTTGGTTACCATGGTTTGAATGCACGTCTGCAGCGCTATCAGCTCGTCAGGTGAACACCAGTCCGGACTCTTCTCGACCCAGGAGGTGAGTCACATGGGAGCGCCGGAGCGGAATTCGCCAGTTGTGGCCCAGGTGGTGCCGCGAGGTTCTGTGATGTAGAACCACTGCTTCCGCCACTCCTTTACCGTGTCCACAAAAGTACCTTTGGGCCAGGAGACGTTGGATAGCTTGCTCACCATGGCTCATCCGCACTCCGCGTCCTGACCATCCACCACCTTTGGCTTCACGTTAAAGACTTTGAGCCACAGCCCGAAGTGTAGTTGGATGCGGAGGAAAGCCTCACACACGATGATAAACGGTGAGATGTTGAGGAAGGAATTCGGGGACAGATCATGGAAATCTATCCCCTAATAATACATCAGCCCGCGGATGAAAGGGTGGAGTGGAAACCCTAGCCCGCGGAAGAAAAGGAGGATGAACACTACCCTCTCGGTGGGCTTCGGTGTGGGGATGACTTGTCCCACGGTCGGCAGGCGGTGAGTGATCTCCGTTGCCAAGTATCCGGCTGCCCGAAGCTCCATAATGTTTTCCTCCTTGACAGAGGAGACCATCCACTTGCCTTGACCTCCGGATCTAGACATGGTTGCTTGAGTGGAAAGGAGATGAGAACTTGGGTGCTGGAGCTCGAGATTGGAAAGGCGGAGACAGAGAGAGGGCGTGAGAGAGGAAGAGGGAATCCTTATCCCCTTATAGAGGCAACGAATATTAAACGCCTCCTCACTCGCCTTAAGATTCGCCTATTCCCAAGAGCTGTATAAATGACACGGTTGGGTTACCCATGCCCGCATTGATGAGAATCCCGCGATAAGGGGACACGATATCTGCTTTGACAAGACGTGCCAATGGCAACCGCGTCTCAGGACGTGGGGCGTCAAAACATGAAAGCGGTTTCGAATTGTGACCAGGCAGACGTGATGTCATGTTGTAAAAAGATGTCAGCAGATTAGACTCGTGGAAAAATATATTCTCTCTGTGGTTATGTATGGTGTGTGTGTGACAGGTCCGGATACTATCATCGCATCTGAGACTATCTTGAAGTTCAGATAGAAGGGAACCCGCCTTGCAATGTCGAAGACAATCTGCACGCCGGACTCCTCGTCATTGAAGCCAGGTTTAGGGGCTACTGAGGGAGTCCTGGACTAAGGGGTCATTGGGCGTTCAGACTGTTATCCATGAGCCGGACTGATGGGTTGTGAAGACATGAAGGCCGAAGAATGTACCCGTGTCCGGATTGGACTCTCCTTGGCGTGGAAGGCAAGCTTAGTGAACGAAGATGAAGATCCCTTCTTATGTAACTGACTCTATGTAAACCCTAGATCCCCCCGGTGTCTATATAAACCAGAGGGGTTAGTCTGGAATGGAGATATTCATTACCATAGTCATACAGGCTAGGCTTCTAGGGTTTAGCCATTATGATCTCATGGTAGATCAACTCTTGTAACACCCATATTCATGAAGACCAATCAAGCGGGACATAGGGTATTACCTCCATAAAGAGGGCCCGAACCTGGGTAAACACCGTGTCCCCTATCTCATGTTATCATCGATCCTAGACGCACAGTTCGGGACCCCCTACCCGAGATCCGCCGGTTTTGACACCGACACCTGGACCTCCTCCGACCCTAATTCCAACTCTATAAGTACCTATTCACGGAGGAAAAAAATCAAAGAGAAGGATTCATCACGTTTTACGATATGGAGCTGCCGCCGCCTCCTGTTCTTCATCGGGAGGGCTGATCTGGAGTCCGTTCAGGGTTCCAGAGAGGGGAATTCGTCTCCATCATCATCACCAACCTTCCTCCATCACTAATTTCATGATGCTCACCATCGGGAGTGAGTAATTCCATCGTAGGCTTGTTGGACGGTGATGGTTTGGATGATATTTATCATGTAATAGAGTTAGTTTTGTTAGGGTTGATCCCTAGTATCCACTATCTTCTGAGATTGATGTTGCTATGACTTTGATGTGCTTAATACTTGTCACTAGGGCCCGAGTTGAAGGAAATATGCCCTAGAGGCAATAATAAAGTTGTTATTTATATTTCCTTATATCATGATAAATGTTAATTATTCATGCTATAATTGTATTAACCGGAAACTTAGTACATGTGTGAATACATAGACAAACAGAGTGTCACTAGTATGCCTCTACTTGACTAGCTCGTTGAATCAATGATGGTTATGTTTCCTGACCATAGACATGAGTTGTCATTTGATTAACGGGATCACATCATTGGAGAATGATGTGATTGACTTGACCCATCCGTTAGCTTAGCATGATGATCGTTTAGTTTATTGCTATTGCTTTCTCCATAGCCTATACATGTTCCAATGACTATGAGATCATGCAACTCCCGAATACCAGAGGAACACTTAGTGTGCTATCAAACTTCACAACGTAACTGGGTGACTACAAAGATGCTCTACAGGTGTCTCCGATAGTGTTTGTTGAGTTGGCATAGATCGAGATTAGGATTTGTCACTCCAAGTATCGGAGAGGTATCTCTGGGCCCTCTCGGTAATGCACATCACTATAAGCCTTGCAAGCAATGTGACTAATGAGTTAGTTATGGGATGATGCTTTACGGAATGAGTAAGAGACTTATCGGTAACGAGATTGAACTAGGTATTGAGATACCGACGATCGAATCTCGGGCAAGTAACATACCGATGACAAAGGGAACAACGTATATCGTTATATAGTTTGACCGATAAAGATCTTCGTAGAATATGTGGGAGCCAATATGAGCATCCAGGTTCCGCTATTGGTGATAGATCGGAGACGTGTCTCGGTCATTTCTACATGGTTCTCGAACCTGTAGGGTCCACACGCTTAACGTTCGGTGGTGATCGGTATTATGAGTTTATGTGTTTTGATTTACCGAAGATAGTTCGGAGTCCCGAATGTGATCACAGACATGATGAGGAGTCTCGAAATGGTCGAGACATAAAGATTGATATATTGGATGACTATATTCGGACACCGGATGAGTTCCGGGGGTCACCGGATAATTATCGGAGTGCCAGGGGTTATTGGAACCCCCGGGGGAACTAATGGGCCACATGGGCCTTAGTGGGGAGAGAGAGGGCCGGCCAAGGCAAGGCCGCACGCCCCTCCCCTCTAGTCCGAATTAGACTAGGGAAGGGGGGCGGCACCCCCCCTTTCCTTCTCTTCTCTCCCTCTTCTTCCTTCCCCCTTCCTTGGTGCGCCCCAAGGGCCGGCCGGCCTCCCCCTTGCTCCTCTATATACGGGGGCAGGGGGCACCCTAGAACATACAAGTTGATCATTGATCCCTTAGCCGTGCGCGGTGCCCCCCTCCACCATAATCCACCTCGGTCATATCGTCGCAGTGCTTAGGCGAAGTCCTGCGCCGGTAGCTTCATCATCATCGTCATCACGCCATCGTGCTGACAAAGCTCTCCCTCAACACTCAGCTGGATCGAGAGTTCGTGGGACGTCACCGAGCTGAACGTGTGCAGATCGCGGAGGTGCCGAACTTCTGGTACTAGGATCGGTCGGATCGTGAAGACGTACAACTACGTCAACCGCGTTGTCATAACGCTTCCGCTTACGGTCTACGAGGGTACGTGGACAACACTCTTCCCCTCTCGTTGCTATGGATCACCATGATAGATCTTGTGTGTGCGTAGGAATTTCTTTGAAATTACTACGTTCCCCAACAGTGGTATTAGAGCCAGGTCTATGCGTAGATGTTATATGCACGAGTAGAACACAAAGGAGTTGTGGGCGTGGGTATATACATATTGCTTGCCATCACTAGTTGATTCTTGATTCGGCGGTATTGTTGGATGAAGCGGCCCAGACTGACATTACGCGCACGCTTACGCGAGACTAGTTCTACCAACGTGCTTCGCGCACAGGTGGCTAGTGGGCATCAGTTTCTCCAACTTTAGTTGAATCGGATTCAATGAACAGGGTTCTTTCTGAAGATCAAAAAGCAATCACTATACCGCGTTGTGGTTTTTGATGCGTAGGTAAGAACGGTTCTTGCTCAGCCTGTAGCAGCCACATAAGACTTGCAACAACAAAGTAGTGGACGTCTAACTTGTTTTTGCAGGGCATGTTGTGATGTGATATGGTCAACACATGATGCTAAATTTTATTGTATGAGATGATCATGTTTTGTAACATAGTTATCAGCAACTGGCAGGAGCCATATGGTTGTCGCTTTATTGTATGAAATGCAATCACCATGTAATTGCTTTACTTTATCACTAAGTGGTAGCGATAGTCGTAGAAGCAATAGTTGGCGAGACGACAAAGATGCTTCGATGGAGATCAAGGTGTCAAGCCGGTGACGATGGTGA
Source organism: Triticum urartu (assembly GCF_003073215.2). Taxonomy (NCBI): domain Eukaryota; kingdom Viridiplantae; phylum Streptophyta; class Magnoliopsida; order Poales; family Poaceae; genus Triticum; species Triticum urartu. The sequence goes on from NC_053028.1 coordinate 391,894,504, forward strand.
TCACGACGGTGCTTTGGAGATGGAGATCAAAGGCACAAGATGATGATGGCCATATCATATCACTTATTTTGATTGCATGTGATGTTTATCCTTTATGCATCTTATTTTGCTTAGTTCGGTGGTAGCATTATAAGATGATATCTCACTAAATTACAAGGTATAAGTGTTCTCCCTGAGTATGCACCGTTGCTTCAGTTCATCGTGCCGAGACACCACGTGATGATCGGGTGTGATAAGCTCTATGTTCACATATAACGGGTGCAAGCCAGTTTTGCACACGCGGAATACTTGGGTTAAACTTAACGAGCCTAGAATATGCAAATATGGCCTCGGAACACTGAGACCGAAAGGTCGAGCGTGAATCATATAGTAGATATGATCAACATAACGATGTTCACCATTGAAAACAACTCCATCTCACGTGATGATCAGACATGGTTTAGTTGATATGGATCACATGATCACTTAGATGATTAGAGGGATGTCTATCTAAGTGGGAGTTCTTAAGTAATTTGATTAATTGAACTTTAATTTATCATGAACTTAGTCCTGATAGTATTTGCATAACTGTGTTGTAGATCAATAGCTCACGTTGTAGCTCCCCATTTATTTTTGATATGTTCCTAGAGAAAAACTATGTTGAAAGATGATAGTAGCAATGATGCGGACTAGGTCTGTGATCTGAGGATTATCCTCATTGCCGCATAGAAGAATTATGTCCTTGATGCACCGCTAGGTGACGGACCTATTGCAGGAGCAGAGACATTATGAATGTTTGGCAAGCTCGGTATGATGACTACTTGATAGTTTAGTGTGCCATGCTTTACAGCTTAGAACCGGGACTTCAAAAATGTTTTGAACGCCACAGAGCATATAAGATGTTCCAAGAGTTGAAATTGGTATTTGAGACTCATGCCCATGTCGAGAGGTATGAGACCTCTAGCAAGTACTTTGCCTACAAGATGGAGGAGAATGGCTCAACCAGTGAGCATGTGCTCAGATTGTCTGAGTACTACAATCGCTTGAATCAAGTGGGAGTTAATCTTCCAGATAAAATAGTGATTGACAGAGTTCTCTAGTCATTATCACCAAGTTACTGGAACTTCGTGATGAACTATAATATGCAAGGGATGATGAAAACGATTACCGAGCTCTTCGTGATGCTGAAATCGACGAAGGTGGAAATCAAGAAAAACATCAAATGTTGATGGTTGACAAGATCACTAGTTTCAAATAAAAGGGCAAGGGAAAGAAAGGGAACTTCAAGAACAATGGCAAGCAAGTTTCCACTCCCATGAAGAAGCCCAAAGCTAGACCCAAGCCTGAAACTGAGTGCTTCTACTCCAAAGGAAATGGTCACTGGAAGTGGAACTGCCCTAGATACTTGGTGGATAAGAAGGATGGCAAAGTGAACAAAGGTATATTTGATATACATGTTATTGATGTGTACTTTACTAGTGTTTATAGCAACCCCTCAGTATTTGATACTGGTTCAGTTGCTAAGAGTAGTAACTCGAAACGGGAGTTGCAAAATAAACAGAGACTAGTTAAGGGCGAGGTGATGATGTGAGTTGGAAGTGATTCCAAGGTTGATAAGATCACCATCGCACACTCCCTTTACCTTCGGGATTAGTGTTGAACCTAAAATAAATGTTATTTGGTGTTTGCGTTGAGCATAAATAAGATTGGATCATGTTTATTGCAATACGGTTATTCATTTAAGTCAAAGAATAATTGTTGTTCTATTTACATGAATAAAACCTTCTATGGTCATACACTCAATATAAATGGTTTATTGAATCTCGATCGTAGTGATACACATATTCATAATATTGGAGCCAAAAGATGCAAAGTTAATAATGATAGTGCAACTTATATGTGGCACTGTCGTTTAGGTCATATTGGTGTAAAGTGCATGAAGAAACTCCATGCTGATGGACTTTTGGAATCACATGATTATGAATCACTTGATGCTTGCGAACCATGCCTCATGGGCAAGATGACTAAGACTCCGTTCTTCGGAACAATGGAGCGAGCAACAGACTTGTTGGAAATAATACATACTGATGTGTGCGGTCCAATGAGTGCTGAGGCTCGCGGCGGGTATCGTTATTTTCTGACCTTCACTGATGATTTGAGCAGATATGGGTATATCTACTTGATGAAACATAAGTATGAAACATTTGAAAAGTTCAAAGAATTTCAGAGTGAAGTGGAAAATCATCGTAACAAGAAAATAAAGTTTCTATGATCTGATCGCGGAAACAAATATTTGAATTATGAGTTTGGTCTTCATTTAAAACAATGTGGAATAGTTTCACAAACTCATGCCACCTGGAACACCATAGCATAATGGTGTGTCCGAACATCGTAACCGTACTTTATTAGATATGGTGCGATTTATGATGTCTCTTACCGATTTACCACTATCGTTTTGGGGTTATGCATTAGATACAGCTGCATTCATGTTAAATAGGGCACCATCTAAATCCGTTGAGACGACACCATGTGAATTGTGGTTTGGCAACAAACCTAAGCTGTCGTTTCTTAAAGTTTGGGGTTGCGATGCTTATGTGAAAAAGTTTCAACCTGATAAGCTCGAACCCAAATCGGAGAAATGCGTCTTCATAGGATACCCAAAGGAAACTGTTGGGTACACCTTCTATCACAGATCTGAAGGCAAGTTATCTGTTGCTAAGAATGGATCCTTCCTAGAGAAGGAGTTTCTCTCGAAAGAAGTGAGTGGGAGGAAAGTAGAAGTTCATGAGGTAACTGTACCTACTCCCTTATTGGAAAGTAGTTCATCACAGAAACCAGTTCCGGTGATTCCAACACCAATTAGTGAGGAAGCTAATGATGATGATCATGAAACTTCTGATCAAGTTAGGTGTTCTCACAGTGAAAATGACCATTTTGCCCTTGCCTCTAATCATCCCCCTCCGAGAACGTACCGTCCAACGTTTCGTTCCGGTGCTTCACCGCACTTCTCCCCGGAGTCTCCGTCACCCCAGGCAAGCCACAATACCCACTTGCATGATAGTCATGCAGTAGCCATGGTTTTCAACTTGAATATTTATTAAATGTTTGCTTGTTTAAAATATGGTTATCATTGTTTCGGTAATACTTCTGGATTAATGCTTACTTTCTTGCTATGTTGTTATGCACCTGGTTGTCATGCCCTACTAGTTGCTAGTATTCCTTTCATATGCTTATGCTTGCTTGTAGTAAATGTTGATGTTGGTAATGGTCTTCGGTGCATGACTGTCGTCTGTCCCGAGTACTGTTGTTATGCATGTTCCATTGCATCCAGTTGGTTAAATGCTTGCATGATGGCATTGTTGATATGTTCTTGCATGATGTTCATTGTTGATGCTAGTGGTCATGTTATGCTATGAGTAGTGTTGTACTAGTAATATTCATGCTCTTCATTATGCCATGCTCAATTGGAGATGATTCATTGTTGATATGGTGGCTAGTTATGTTGCACCCGTACTGTTGATATCATGCTCATGCATTGTAATTGTATCATGGCTCAGCATATTTGCATTCAAGTTTAACCGGATTAAATTGGACTTGAACACCTGTTGGCTGAGTCATGGTGCCACCATATCGAACTGACCAGTGCAACCACGCTTACCTTTATGGGAAGGTCCTAACTGGGTCTATTGTCGTGCCTCTCGCCGGTGCCTCCAATGAGGGAAGGTTATGGGCGTGCGGTACCCTGGCCCGGTAAGCAGACATAACCTTGTGTGCCCGTTGTTGTTATTATGGATTCGGTCCCCGTGAGGGACATTTTGGCCACGACGGCGGTCGTTGTGTCTTTGGTAGACACGGGGCCACCCAGGACTAGCCTAGTTGGGAGTGGGTCAGAGTGGCCGGGAGAGTGTCATGGCAGTAGATAGGTTTTGTCGGAACGCCGTTGGTCCACCCGAATGGGAGTGCGGGGCCATGGGTTCCGTAGTGTGGGTACAGTGCACTAACCTCTGCAAAGTGTATATTAAATCTATTGATAGTCGCGCCCGCGGATAAGGGCCCAGTTTGTAGTTGGTCACACTATGAGTCAACAGTAATAATAATAATGTGCTAAATAACAACCCCGGTTCGACGATGAGATAAGTTGGTTGTGATCGCCAGAAGGATCACTATTGAGACCAAGTGTTGGTCATGGTTGGGATCGCCGGAATGATCACCGTCGTATCGAGGATACCGAGTTGTTGGATATTCGTGATGTTGTGCGAGAATCGTGGGTAAAGATCAAGCTCCTTGTGGTCATTTGATGATTACTACGGTATTGTTTATACCAAGCTTGAATTGATCCTAAGATGATTGTGTAATGTCCGAAGTTGGTAAGTGATGCATGTGATGGCTACGAGGTAACCCGGGCAGAATAAATGGTGCATATAGTGTCATCATGTTGCATGCTAGTATCATCAGATTTATATGTTCATGCCATGATCATATTGTTCTAGCGATATTACGTTCATGTTGTTCATGCCATGTTATCCTGATGATCTCATGATAATTCCTGCTTAACCTGTAATTGCCATGTTGTTGTTTGTCTTGAATGCTTCTGGTTATTGTGAGCTTGCAAGTACATTCAATGTACTGACCTGGCGTGTCATGCCAGTTTGCAGGCCACGCTTGGATTGCTTGCTTGTTTAGTGTTGTTCACGTGTTCGTGAGCTAGGATAAACGTTCCAGCCAGAGTCCCTACGGATTGGAGTCCATCATCGCCGTTCGTTGTTCCGCTGCCAGTAGTTGTTCCGCTGCTTCAAGTTTTTATGCTGCTTGTATAGAGCAACCGTGGTTGGCGTGGTGTTGCTGTACCGATGTTATTCATTGTAATATCGGAACCCTTGTATTCATATTCGTGTTGTAATAGAGAGCTGGTTTGTTCTATACTAAGCAGTGTCGTATTCCAGAAGACTTCACCTCGATCTCTGGGCTGGAATACAGGGCGTTCCGGTTTTCTCTGAGCCGGGGTGCCACATAGAACATCGATGCAGACACGCAGCCCTATATCCTTGCCTGGATGGGAAGCTGCGTCTCGTGAGCAGTAGTGACCGCGCATGGCCCTTGCTTCTTGCAATTCCTGGGTGGTCTTGGTGATGAACTCCTCAATGGTGGGCGATCTTTGCCATGTGCCCTCCTGAGGGAAACGTGTCGCGAAGCACGCCTCCAAGTGGTGCCCCAGCACCTCCCTCATGATGTGGGCAAGGTCTGAGGCCTTCCAGAAGAAAGCCCCCAAGTCCTACCCGAGAAGGGCGCCGGGTGCGCCTTCCTATGCGATGGAGGGAGGCGCCCGTGGAGCAGGCGGTGATCCTGATGAGGCTCCGGCTGTGACGCCACCCTCCTGAGGTCCTGCGCGGCGCAACTGCTTCTTCTTCTTGGGGACGGCCTCAGGAGGGCCCTCGCCCTTGCTGCCGGGGTCGTCGATTGCTGCAGCTTGGAGGGCACGCTCGAGGGAGCACACCGCATCTCTTTCTTCACATGGGACCGTGATGATCCCGCCGCTTCCCGGCATCTTGAGGACATTGTAGCCGTGATGGGTCACCGCCATGAACTTGGCCATGGCTGGATACCCGAGGATGGCATTGTACGGCAGGCGGATGTGCGCGATGTCGATTTTTATGAGCTCGGTGTGGTAGTTCTTGCGTTCCCCAAAGGTGACAGGGAGGCGGACCTGCCCTATCGGTGTGGTGAAACCGTCAGTCACTCCTGAGAAAGGCTTGGTGGGCTGAAGCTGGTCATATGGCACTTGGAGGCTGTCGAACGTGTCGACGGACAGGATGTTGAGCCATGCGCCGCTGTCGATGAGGGTCTTGGTAACTTGCACGTTGCTGATGACTGGGGAGCAAAGCATCGGGAGGGCGCCAGCGGTAGCTGCGCACTTGAGCTAGTCTGTCGAATTGAACGTAATGGGGCACTAGGACCATCTGAGCAGGCGCGTGGCTTCGAGCTTGGGGAGGACTGCATTCACTTCACGAGCAAACTGCTTGAAGATACGCTGAGAGGCTAGGGCCTGGGCTCCGCCCAAGATGCAAGCGATAGCACGTGGTTCCTGGAAGCCCCCAGCCCCCTCGTCCTAATGGTGTTCGTCATTCCTTATTGGCGGTGGTGGCAGCGGAGGGAGTTCGGCGTTACCTTGAGGACGATCCTCACGAGGCTGGTCTCTCCAGGCGCCCTCGCGAGGCTGATCCTGCCAGCAGTCCTCACGAGGCCGGTCGTGCCACTCCTGGCGCGGGCCACGGTCATCCCAGCGTTCGCCTCCACGTCCTCCTCCTCGGCCATAGCCCCGGTCGCCACGCTCGGGGCCCCGACCGAAGCGTCCTTCACGAATGGCTCTGAGCTCTTGAAAGTCACCGGTGTTGTGGGTGTTCAGGTTGTGGAAGGCGCAGAATGGACGGCTACCCTTGGATGACTCAGGTTGGTCTCTGCCACGCTTGGTGTCTGGTTCCGCTGCGAGCACGGCTGCTCCCTTGCGCTTCACGTCCTTGGCCTTGGCTTTCTTCTCCTCTGGGTCGGCAGCAGGGAGCTCGAGGAGGGAAATGCGCCCCTCCTCAGCTCTAGCACACTTGGTCGCGATGTTGAACAGCTCCAGGGTCGTGCACAGCTCTTCATGGATGGCGAGCTCCTCCTTCGTGTTGACGTCGCAGATGCCATCAGAGAACACAGAGATGATGGCCTCGTCGGTCACCTTGGGGATCTTGATCCATGCGCTATTGAAGCGCTGAATGTACTTCTGTAGGGTCTCTCCTGGTTGTTGCTTGATGCGGTGCAGGTCGCCTACGACCGGGGGGCGGTCACGAGTGCCCTGGAAGTTGGCGATGAAGCGGGTGCACATTTCGTCCCAGGAGGAAATTGAGCCTGGAGGCAGGTTCAGGAGCCAGGAGCGGGCGCCCTCCTTGAGGGCCATGGGAAACCAGTTCTCCATGACTTTCTCGTCACCGTTGGCCACTTCGATGGTCAGCTCGTAGAGCTGCAGGAACTCCTCGGGGTCGGGGGTGCCATCATAGCGAGGAGGCAGATCCGGCTTGAACTTGCCCGGCCAGGCGATGCTACGCAGCTCGGGGGTGAAAGTGCGACAGCCGGCTATGGTCACCGGGACCCACCTTGGGGGTGGAGCCTGGTCTTGATGGGGTCCGCACCCTGCCGCTACAGGTGGCGTGCAGACTTGCTGCAGCAGCCGGTCCTCGCACGGTGGTGCGAGGAGTGGCGAAGCATTTTCTTGCGGTCGAGGGACCTCTTGGCAGCTTCTTTCTTCACACGTGGGCGCGGGATGCGGCGGGTCGCTTTGCGGAGCCGCGTGTCTTGGCGCCAGGGCGCCATCTTGGGGCTGAGGTGGTGGAGGCGCTCCGTGATCTACATCGCCCGTAGCTGGTGGAGGGCGAGGCAGAGAGAGGGACAACACTGGGGAGCCCCCTGTGGCACAGACAAGCTCGGTGATGCGGTCGAGCCAGTCCTCGTAGAGGTCGTCGACTGGTCGATAGCGCAAGAGCTCATGCGCCATGAGGAGCGTGGACCGTGCGTCCATGGGAGGACGATATGCATGGGAAGAAGAACCGACCGGGGTCATCGATGGAGTGGCGGTGCGGCCGTCCCGCCGCACCGAGGGATGCAGCAAGGATGCTTGCTGCTCATTCCCCGCCGGGCTGGTGGCAGCGTTCATGGCAGGAGACGGGGAACGACAAGGTGGCCCGCCGACGGGAGCCGTCTGAGCAACGTGGGCGGCGAGGGCAGCCCGACGCTTAGCACGAGCGCGGCGCGCGTTTGCCATGGAGACAACGAAGCAACGGGGCGCGGGGCGACGGAAGGAAGCTTCGGTGCACCCCTACCTGGCGCACCAAATGTCGGATCACGGGTTCCGGCAAACCCTTGAGGTTCGAACACTGGGGTGTGCGCGAAGGTTTTCTCCCTATCGATCCACGCCCTAGCTCTCTAAGATCTTGTGAACGAACCTGACGAACTCACAACGCAGAAAGACACAAGATTTATACTGGTTCAGGCCACCATTGTGGTGTAATACCCTACTCCAGTGTGGTGGTGGTGGATTGCCTCTTGGCCTGATGATGAACAGTACAAGGGGAAGAACCGCCTCCTATGGCTGAGGTGTTCTTGTGCTTGGTGAACTTGTGTGGGTGAGATGATCTTGGATTCGCTCTCGACTTGTGATGAGGTCGATCCTCTCTCGTCGTCGTCCCTTCACTGTGGTGGCTAGTTCTACTTATATAGGCCCTGTACCTCTCCCCAAATATTGAGCGGGAAGGGAGCCAACAATGACCAATTCGAAAGGGGACAGCTAGTACAAGTTATCCTAACAAAAGGTGGTCTTCGCCTGCCAAAGGTTCTGGTTATGACGCCATCTTGGGCTCCATGGTGACCTTCGTCTTGCCGTTCTTCTGGTCTTGGTCTCGTTGCACCAATATGGAAACCTTTGCTTGATGCCTCGGTACTCCGCACCTGCGCTTGCCGCCTTGGCACCAAAGGGGAAACAAGGACTCTGCGCGCGTTGGCGCCCGCCTGGTCTCGATCGTCATGGCTCACGTCACGAGGACCTCACGAGGTTTGCCCTGCCTTGATCTCTCCGCCCCTCGCGAGCCTGCCTGACGAGGACGCTCCTGAGGAGGTCTTGCGTCGTCCGCCTCGCGAGGCTTTCCCCTCGCGAGGGTCTTGAATGTCTTGTCGATGAAGATGGGCCGTACGGACCTGCCAGCCTAGCCACGCCGTGGGCCGCAGGCAGGAAAGTCTGGGGACCCCCGTTCCCAGAACACCGACACATATTTGTGTTTCCCAATGTGAGCGCAGCAAATCTAGTCCTGCTCAAAGTCTACAGCCTTGTCCCCCAAAACAAAAAGATTAGTTCATTATAGATGTGCGTACTGCGTTTGTCATTGTTTTCCCTTTTCGACCAATGTAGGTGCTGGATAGCCAGTCTGTACTAGTACTTCCCCCTTCCATTCCTCTTTGAACCACGTCCTAGATTCATGCTATACAACTTTCCCCCCTTTCCTCTTTGAACCACGTCCTAGATTCATGCGATACAACTTTCACCACTACTTTCCCCCTTCCTTTCCTTTTCGAACCACGTCCTAGATTCATGCTATACAACTTTCCCCACTACTTTCCCCTATTCCTTTCCTCTTTGAACCATGTCCTAGATTCATGCTATACAACCTGCCCCACTACTTTCCTGTTTGATCCAACACCTAGATTCAAGTGTAGACGCGGAAAAAGCCCACAAGCAGCTAGAGCAATGCATGTGGGATAAGTAAATTATACCTTAAGGTTCTTGGTGTGTGGTTCAGTGGGCGATCGGAGGACGTTCTTCCCACACTATGTATAGCGGTGAGGAAGAAGGGGTCGGAGGCCCTCCCGCACCACCGATGGGTGAAAGAGAACAGCTGCGCCGGTAGTGGATTCCTTCCCTCACCGACGGCAACAGCGTTAAGCTTCCTTCCCTTCCCGATGGATGGATCCTTCCGGCTCTTTGACCAGCAGTGGGGGGAGAGATAGAGAGGGGCCAATGAAGTCTTGTTTAGATCTGGAGAGGGTGAGAGAGTGTGAAGAGAGCAACTACAAGCGCTGAGGCTCCAGCGTATATATATAGTAGAGAGAGTGTTGTAAGTGCATCTAGTGCCCCTTAGTGATTTTGGTGTATTGAAGACTTATAGGTTAAGGGACTAATGCGTTTGTGAGTGTACACATGTCTATAAGTCTCTGAGGAGTTTGATATTTACAGAGAAAGTCGACCCCTAAAAATGAAGTTCTTCGAGTGAAGACTTTGTATTTCTGAAGACTTTCTGAAGACTTTGAAAGTGAAGAAAATGGTGTGACCTTGAAGACTTGGTATTCATTCGAGGAACATGAAGCGTGAAGACTTTTGTTTTCGTAGTTTCATTTTCTCTTTCTTGATTCATAGGAAACACCGTACTGTTAAAGGGGGTCGAGGAAATACTAAGGAAAAATTTCCATGTGATGCTCAACTCAAAATCCTACACCTACCAATCCCTTCGAGTGAAGCCATTGGAAATCTCATACAGTCCAGTCATATTCTTCAGCGATAGAGACAAAGTTCTTCTGGTCTCTGAGGAATTTGTTCTGACTGAGGAGTTAGGAATTCGCCAGTGCGGATTTCCTACACAGTGAGGAACATGATAGCCCTGAGGATTTTGCTACTCAAAATTCCGACCGTTGCTGTGCTATGCGCCAGCTGTCCCAAAATATCTATCCACCTAACGGTCATATCATTGAAGGGCATTTATGTCTTATCATGTCGGGCTGCTCCCTAGGCTATAAATAGCCACCCCCTACAACCACTAGTTGGTTGGCTGCTCCGAGAGAAACTGACACTTGTCATTTGAGAGCAACCCATCCTCCGAGGACTTTGAGCGAAAATCATCAAGTGAGGAAAAACCCAAAACCCAAATACCTACAACCCCAAGTGATTGAGCATCACTGAAGAGATTGATCCTACGTGGATCCGACGCTTGTTACCTTTGAAGACTGTGCTTCTTCCAGACGGTTAGGCGTCATGGTCTAGAGCATCCAAGAGGAATTATGGATCGCCGAGTGACCAAGTTTGTGAAGGTTTGGAAGTCACCTGAAGACTTACCATGAGTGATTGGACGAGGTCTGTGTGACCTTAGTTCAAGGAGAATACAGTGAGGACTGGGTGTCCTGCGCTGCGTGTTCAGGACTGGGTGTCCGGGACTGTGTGTCCTCGATTTTAAATACTCAGCCGCTCCAACCAGACGTACAACTGAGACAGCAGTTGGAACTGGTCTACCAAATCATTGTCTTCACCAAGCTTAATGGTTCCATTTCCTCAACTCTTTCATTTCCTCATAATTGAGTTGTGTACTTGTTCATATCTGTGTTCGAAGACTTTGACTGAAGACTTTCTCAATTTCCTCAGTTCAATTTCTTCAGTCTGTTTGTCTTCATCCTGTGTTATCCTGTGCTTACGCTTCCTGTACTCTGTGCCTGTCTTCATTTCATCATGATGACTATGCTTGTATTCTGTTATGTTTACTTTTGAGTACTTATTCCGCTGCTAGTAGTTCTTCGCTAAGGAATTTCCTCACCGGCAAATTCCTCAATGAAGAATTTCATAAATATCGCCTATTCACCCCCCCCTCTAGTCGATATAACGCACTTTCAAGTGTGAAGAGTACAAACCCTAGAAAACAAGCACTGAGGATGCAGCGTATATAGATGGAGTGGTTTTCTTTTTCTCTCCATAAAAATCTTTTTAAATTGTGCATGAAACGGAACTCTTTATTTAACGTAGTGAAGAAAAGTGCTAGGGGCAATGCTAATACGTGAAGAAAATTTAACGCTTGAAGGAGTCAACTCGCAATTAACAGTGCACGCCTCCCGGTCGTGCTTACTAATGTTCACGTGTGGTACACGACCCTCCGAAGTGAACAACAACTGAACCACACACGGTCAAAATATCGGAAAGGTGGGCTGCACCATCTTCCAATTTTAAATATTTTGGGCACTTGTATTCAGCCTAAGTCAATGCGCCACCGTATGTACTAAGGCTTACAGCGGGTGCTAAGAAACTAGGGCGTATTGAGAGTAATTGCTAAGTTCATTTTGGTCACTGTACTCAAGAATACGGTCACTATATACGTGATGAGGTGATTGTACGGTCACTGCGAGATCGTATAACTCTGTATCCATCCATTTTGACCAGTCAAAGAATCCTCCTAGCACCGCCCCAGATCACTTTCTGTCTCTATCATGCGGGGCCTACATGTCATTGGGTGGAAGAAAGGAGTCGAACAAAAACAAAATTATGCTCAAGTGCGTTTATCGAACCTGAGACCTCAAGTTTGATGAGGGAACAGGCTAACCAGCTGCACCACCCTCATGTTATGATTGACGATAGGAAAATAACCTTTTATACATTCCAACATTGGTGGCTTTGGTGGTAAGGTCTTGTGGGATTTAAAGCAGTGTTGGTAGTACAAAAATAATGCAGCCTTAGTCACCTTACCTCTCTTCACGTAGTATGTTGGGTCCCACCAGTCAGAGGGTGAAACAAACAAATTAATAAGAAAAAATAAAAGTGCTAGTGGTGTATCTTACCTCACACATCTCGCTACTACTCGTGAACACAGTCCAATTGATCCCTCTGTTCGCTCACGTACTATTTTAAGTGAATCCTTATTATAACATGCACACAATACACATGCATACACTCGCACAATAGCACGCACTGGGCAGACACACACTAGTTAGCACACAGCTCGCACACACTGATGACCGGCGATGAAGTTGAGGTTGCAGGTTCCTACTTTGGCAGCCGCACAACAATCGTGTGCACAAGGCGAGTAGAGAGACCTGGTGTGGGTGTCATCATAATCATCATTGATGGCCATGTCATCTCATGCAGATGGAGTTCATATGCGTTGCGCCACAAGCAGCGAGAGCTCAGACTTGGTATAGTGGTAGAGCAACGGGTCGATGACCTGAGGTGGCAGGGTCAACAACAGGAACGGCGGACAACAGGCGAGGTACTGCACGAACTTGCGACAATAGAGGCCAGCGTGCAACTTGAGTCCATGCTAGTGCATGTGCATGCACTGCAAGCTGCGTGCTGCATGCGTGTGCCACTACTAAAGGTAGAAAACTATATTTGCCACTAGTTAATCACAACTGGAGGTTTGTGTGGTCAAAATGGATTAATACGGAGCTATGCGATCTCGAAGTGACCGTATAATCACCTCATCACGTATATAGTGACCGTATCGACCGTATTCTTGAGTACGGTGACCAGAGTGAACTTATACGATAAGTTCAGTGACGAACAGTGCATTTTACTCTTTTAATTATTTAGTTTGTACACTTTGCTCTCTTCCAATAATTTTGGGCACTTGTATTCGACCTAAGTCAGTGTGCCACCATATCTCGTACTACTCCCTCCGTCTAGGTGTAAGAGCATCCACAATGTTTGGAGGCAACGCTGCCTCTAAGGTGGGCCCCTCGTCCAACCTCTAATTTCAGCTGAAAAGTGTGTAATGAATAGCGACTGCACATTGTATCTAAGTGGACCCCAGGTTCAAATATAATATACCGCCAAAGCATGTACTTTCTCCTATTCAATGATGTGCACTGCTACAAACTAGTGAATGACAAGTGGGGTAAAGATAATATTTTAATTAGGTGAGAGGCTTGGAGGCCGCCTCTTCCCTTGGAGGAATTGCTAGGCATTTTTTGCCAAGAGGTTGTGCGCACAATGTATGGCGACGGTGCAAAAGAACTATAGGCGGCGTTAGGGACGAGAAAAAACAACATTGTGGATGCCCTAAGTCACGTTAGAAGGTGCAGCGGGACCAAGGTGCAAGCAGATTGGAGGAGGAGAAACTTGACCAGTCCTTCCTCCAATCAAAGCCCTGATTTCTGTCTCTAAACGCAACAATTAATCACAACAACTAAGAGATGCCGTTTTAGCTACCATGCAGGCCGACTTTGGTTTCTTGACTGATCAACGCATAGTTGTGCTCCATGCATTGGGTTTTCGGGGGAGATAACAAGGCAGAGTAAGGAGCGTTTTCTTACATTGCTTAGACTGGTAATAGTGGGCATGTTACTAGTCTATGTTACTACCTTCATAGTGGGTAGTAACATATGGATGGTAACATGAAAGTCTTCATTAATTGAGATATAGGCTCATTTTACCTCAGGGTGTGTTATGTTACAGTAACATATTATGTTACCACAAGCATCTCTTTCCTCATTAACTCCATGCCACATAAGCAATTTTTCCTGGAATGTGCTATGTTACTAGTACCTAAGTTACTCCCACTATGGCTAGCCCAACTAGCCAGCTTTCACTTTGCCAACCTTGCCTGGTCAAACGGTTTAGTTCTTTTTCTTACTAGCCTTGCCCCGAGAAAATCGTTGTCATGAGTGGGTCGCCCATTTTCCCGTGCATGAAGTTTTCCGTCGGAAGCGAGCCGATCTGGCTCTCCTGAGCTAGCAAGGTTTTTCTAGCCCACCCAAGCTAGCTGCCCCACAAAAGCTAACATATTTTAACAGTTCCAAACGCCTAACCTTGCCTGGCTAGGCTATAAACTGTTCTTGCTAAGGATCCAAACGCTCCCTAAGTAACAATTCTCGCTCGCAACGAGGCTAGGAGGGGATTGAGATGCGAAGTTAATGGACGACGCCTAAACATTTTGCGAATATCTGATTTTCGTAAGATGAATTAACACCTAGACGGAGGGAGTACTACTCCTCGGTCCAGGTTTGATGGAATATTCATCAACTCTTCTCTTCTTGTACGTACTCCATTTGTATCTCACTTCCTGTGGCTTCACACTTGCAGGATATTCCTATCCTATGAACCTGTGTGTTCGTGTGCGTGTGTGTGTATGTGTGTTTAACAGCATGTGTGTGTTAGAGAGAGACACATTGACCTACTCCTACAGAGATATGTTGTGTAGTGTACGATTTAGCCGCGAGAGTCGGTGCATCCTCTCGTTTTCGGGCGTCCAGTCGGGACAGGCGGACAGCTGCCACGCCTGCTCCTGACCAGCCTGGCCCGCCCAAAGCCCCTCCATCGCCCGTGCACGCTTCCGGCCCGAAACGGTCAGCGCCACTCCAAAGAATCGGTGCCGCATTCATGCCCGGGCAGAGCGGACGCGACCTCTCACTGGCGCATGCGTTGAAGGGAGAAGCGGATTCAAGAGTGATGGTTGCTTCGTCTGCCCAACTTACTGCTGCGTCTATGTGATTTGACAGCTCATTGGTCATTATTACTGAGTTGGTATGACTGCTGGATGTCCCATGCTTTCAGTGAAAGGAGATACTACTAGATTACAATTTTCTCCATTCTTACAGTAGAGGAGTGCAAAAGCAGTGAAAACACGCAGGCTCAGTGATTACATGGCCCATCTCACACTATCACCATATTTTCTAGACACCGTGCGACACCTAACTCTTTACATAGTACTAGTATAGTATGTAGTGTAATTTCTGAGCAAGATAAATTTGTACAATGCTATGAAGCTTCCAGCTTCTGTTTCATGTATCTTGCGTCCAAGGTTGCCTGTTGCAAAATTTCAGCAAATACAAAGGAGACTAGCATGCATGCTATTGCATCTCAATGATTGACTAGACAATATGTACTCCCTCCGTTCCAAAATAAGTGTCTCAACTTTATGCAAACTTTAGTACAAAGTTGTACTACTACTAAAGTTGACACTTATTTTGGAACAGATACAACTAAAGAAAAAAATGATCCATGTAGTCTCTAGCCCAACAACCGTAAACCCTAACCAGGCTTTATTTTGCTGGCAACGTTGGAGCTTCCTAAGAAATGAAGTTTGCAACCCTTTGACCAGCGGATCATTTTGTGTAGTTTCACTAAAATCGAGATGAGCATCCCTCTGGCAAAGAAATTGAAGAAGCATGATTAGAATAAGATTACTGGGACTAGTTGATGAGACAGAAACTCATCACAAATACAGTACGTAGAAGCCAGTAGAGGTATGTGCGGGGCAAAGAAGTAGAGAAATATCCACATTGAGTGATGTGGGCAACTGGACCAGTGGTGCAAGCCAGCTGTAAAGGAAGTTGTACCTGAGGGATGTCGGGACGTAGCTCAACCTAGAGGAGGGCGGCGGGAGGCGGCATCTGCCCATGTCGCGGCAGTGAGAGCAAGGGACGAAGGCAACCTCACCGGCTTTGTGAGAGAGAACGGCGGGGACCCCTGATCAGGATGTGCCGATAGTGGGTTTTTGCCGTCGGCGACGGTGACCGCATCTACACTAAGCATCCACCCCTTCCCCCAGCGGACGTGATCCGCCCGGATGTTAGAGATGTGGCCACGGTCGTTTTGTGAGAGAGAGTGTGAAGAGAGCAACCCTAGCAAGCAACCGTGTAGGCTCGTCCCGGCTATGTATATAGTGGAGCGTTTTCCTTTTCTCTCCATATGAACCTATTTATATTGCGTACGTGCCACTGAAGAAAAAAACTTTATTTATAAATGATGCGGCACCATTCATGTGTGGTTCCTGACCCGCCATTATTTATAAGTGAGTAACTACTACTAGACGCGTCAAATTATCACGTGGGCTGCATCATCTTACAGAAATGAGCTCCACCGTGTCACGTGTGTGGTTGGGGAAGACGCTAAAGATGCAAAGAGTGCTACTACTAGTACACTACGTGCGTGGGTGCATGCACCTCTTCTCTACGAGCATGGTTATTAAAAGTATAGTCCCACTACTTTACTACCACGTGGTTGTTATATATGGACAAAGAGTATAGGCAGTAATAATGACTAATAAGCCATGAAATCACGAGGCCCACCTTTCTCTATGTTTGACCGAGGAAGTAGACATCATTTCACTCGTGGTTGAATATCCATCCGCTACTACCTCCGCGAATAAATAAAAATTCGCTTCTACCTCGGTAGCATGGTTAATAACATAGCCATGTCAATCACGACGTAGAAATATCATTCACTGATACAATAGGGCTGGATCTAAGGCTGGTGATTTTTTTACTTTGTCTCTTACTCTTTTTGTCTCATTTACTCATTTTACATAGGAGCACGTGTAGAGGATGGCTATTCCTTTCGATGGGACTTCTTCATGGGTTTTAAGACTAAGCAGCTCCGAATTATGCCCACAGCCCACCACTCTGAATCGTGCCATCTATGATAGGGAGTAGTCCCATTGCAACAATGAGGTCCACTAGGTCTAGCACGTCCTCTAAGAAGAGACTGTCACGCAAAACATACATCTTGTTACCTTCTTCCTCGTACAGTGCGTACCACTAGTACGTAGTACTAGTACTACTACTACTCGTTCTCCTATAAACCTTGCGCTTGGCATCTCCAAAATATTAACCTTGTGATTGGCTCTTTACCGCTTCGGGAAGTCAAGCAATAATGGTACTGCATTATATATTGTTCTGGCTATATGAGACCTAATGAATTGCTGCACGTCCACCATGTGGGCGAGGGTTGAGGGGCGAGGGAGAATGCGTACTATTACGTCTGTTTCAATATGGACTACATATGGAGCAAATGAGTGAATCTACACTCTAAAATATGTCTATATACATCAGTGTTTGGAGTATGTACTAGTGGAGTAGTTCATATTGAAATCTACTAAAGGACATATATTCCAAACAATATGATAATTGCTCTAACCAAGGTAGGGACGAGGAGTAAACGGGGGGAGTAGTAAAATTTTCTCCTCGTCCTGTGAGCCACCGCGCGCGTGGGCGAGGGAGCGGGCATAAGGCATTGTAAGCAAGCTTCACCTCGTCCTGCGAGCCACCATGCCCGTGGGCGGGGGAGACAGTGTACTAAGCAAGCTTCTCCTCGTTCTGCGAGTTGATGGGACACATCAAAAGTAATACGTACAGAGAATCTCGAGTGTATAGAGGCTTGCCTCTAAGGTAGGCCCCACATGGTTTGCCTCTTTTTTAACATAACGCATCAAGTCGCAATTTGTTTGTTCACCCGTGGTAGACGATCCTCCATCAAGTGGACAACCAGTACACGTGTCAAATTACCACGTGGGCTGCCTTTTTCGTACAGAAATGAGCTCCACCGTGTACCCGCGCGGGTGTGGTTGGGAAAGAGACGGGAGTACGTGCGCCGTGCATGCACCTCTTCTCTTCGTGCACGTCCCCCACCTACGTGGGTGTGTGTGAGACAGATACAAAGACAGATGGCGTGTGCGTTCATGAGTGTTTTTTGTTGGGGTGATTTCGTGAATGTATTTGTGGGAATATGTGTCGATGACATCTCAAACAAAAATTCGACACATGCAATGTGTGTGAAATAGAGGCCTATCTATATCATATATAGAGGGGGTGATCCATGAGAAGAGAGGGAGGGGTCATTGATATAGATAGAGTCGAAGAGAGGATCAAGTAGGTGGGTGCGAGATTGATGAAGAGAGCCATCGAAATTGTGTGTGTGCAAGTCAAAGATATAGGGCGACTGACCTACCGGAATGTCAAATGGCACAGGGCAAGTTTGTGTTTGGCAAGGAGACATGACTAGAGCGCTCGATGTATTAGTGTGTGTGGGGGGGGGAGGGGAGATACATAGGCCTAAATAGAGAGGTCAAACGACTCGTATATGTGTTGAGAAGGAGAGACCCAACTATGTCTTGAGGGAGATCGATCGACATCCATACATAACTGAAGGACGGGAAATAGGTTGGGACAGAGAGAGACAGAGAGAGAGAGAGAGAGAGAGAGAGATAGATAGATAGATAGAGAGAGGAGAGGAGAGAGAGGGAGGGAGGGAGAGGGGTAGAGTGCTTGATGGATGATGGAGTTGCTTCTCGAAGATGGTGGGAGAGGCCTACTAGACAAACTGAGGGTAGAACTGCAATATTATCAATAAGAGTGGGGATGTGTTTCTATGTGTGCCTGTGCGTGATAGATGTGTCGGGACACATGCATGGATGATGAAGGGGAACCATGTGTTTGGTAAGAAAACCTAACTAGATCGGTAGATCAATTGTTGTTTATTGGAGGAATGGAGAGACATAATTAATGAGGTAGATCGATCGATGCGTGGGGAAAAACGAGTTATAAGGACCTAGCTAGCTATATGTATAGCGGGAGATCGGTCGGTGTACATCCATTTGTTAGAGGCAAATAAGGCCTAGTGAGACGGATAGACAAAGAGAATGGAGCTAGGAGGTGGTGCGAGAGGCCGAGCTACTAGCTAGATAGGGGGAGGAGTGTGCGATTGTGAGATCGATGAAAAGAGGGGCGAGAGTTTACACGTGTGTGGGACCGTATGAGAGACATGAGGCATGGACACAGAAAGGAGGAGATGGAAGGTGCGTGTGTATGTTGTAGGCAGACATCACTAGAGAGGTTTATCGATCAATGTGTGTCGGAAAGGAGTTGTGGAGACTGTGGGAGAACGACCTAAAGAAAAAAATGAATGTGCGTGATGGATAGAATGTTGAGGGAGGGGTAGGGCGAGGAGGGTGTGTGTATGCACGAGAGAAAGTTAGTGCTAGCTACAAAGGTTAGAGGATTGTGTGGGTGTAAGAGGCTAACAAAGATCATAATTTGATATGAAAAGTGGATTCATATATTTGAATGTGAGATCATAGTGTTATAAACACATCCATGCATGAATATAGTGGTGATACACGTGTTGTGGTTTTGCACATGTTATACCATGATGTGATAATGCATGGCGTTTGCAACTCACGGCTAAATGTCGAACAATCTAAACCATACTATACATCGAACCATCTCACATTTTATTTGAATTTGTGATAATGTGTGGCGTTTGCAGCTTACAACTAAATATCGAACAATCTAAACAATACTATATATCGAACAATCTAAACTGTACAATCATCATTATTGTCAAGTTTAACTTGACATCTACAATCATCATTATTGTCAAGTTAAACCATCATTCAAATGTACATTTTATTTGAATTTGTGATAATGTGTGGCGTTTGCACCATACATTATGTGATAAACACATTATACATATGAGACATGGTTTAGATTATGAAGATCTAGCTAGAGCTTGAAATGCACTGTGATTTGAAATCAACATAAAGTGGATTCAAAACATCGAGTTCGAGTTCATATAGTACACATAGTTCATATCTAACTCGACAGTAATCATGTGGCGTGCTGTGAAGATAATACACAAATGATGGTTTAACTTGACAATAATGATGATTGTAGATGTTATTAAAATAGAGAAACAAATTCAAATGGTTTGACTTCACAATAATCATTATTGTAGATCTTATTCAAATAGAGAAATGAATTCAAATTTAGTTCGTATTGAAGCGGTAGTATATATGTTTGGAATGAACTAAAACGTTCATTTGAGTAGCAGGTTGCATGCATTATGCACGTAGTGAAATATTTTAATTGAACATGACATGAATTCAAAGTTTTGAATGGCATTTGTAGTGCGAATTGATTTGGTATAGTACACGGGACTAGACTCACTTGTGTGGTGCGAATTGATTTCTTTTTGTTTTTTCGTCGACGGAAGTGTGAATTGATTTGGTACAGTACATGTTAGGCTTGTCCGGAAATTTCAACCCGCGCCTTGTTACCCCAAAATATTTAAGATATATCTTTGTCTCGTTGTGCTCCGAAAACTCCCTCCATCTCAACCCGCGCCTTGCTATCCCAAAATTACAACACGCGTGAAAACTCCCACCTCCTGCGAAATCCCGACACGCGAAATGCCCGTGATACCCCTGAACCGAAAGAACCGCCTACCTCAAATCGGTGGGGGTACTTTCGTAACTTACCCCACATTTTGGACAAGCTCGTCCCTAAGCCATGGTTCCCCACTCCCATCCCATCCGCCCACCCATTCGTACACCGAGGCCGCGAAAACCCGTGAAGCCCCACACCCTCCTCCGTCCGCCACCCAGCCGGAGCCTCTTCCCTGACGACGTCGTCCACAGCAACACCTCGACGTCCCTCGTCCACCATACCAGATGAGGATCCATCATCGATCTCGTCATCCCACCGGTTCAGCCACCCCGTCCTCCACCTCCAAGGAGCTGCCCCGACATTCCCCTCGTCTTTCGCGCTACCTCCATTCCCACACCGCCGTCTTCACCTGCACCACCGGAAGAGCAGCATCATCACCGTTTCCTCGGATGAAGCTAAGGCCTAATCGGCGCCACCAAAGAGGTTGTACACTAATCGCAGCATTTTCTTCTTGATTCAATCTCACGGTGCTGTCGGTGCTCGGTCCCGAGCCGACATGGCGCGGCTCCATCCACGGCGGCGTCGCCGGCCACTTCCTCCACAGTGTCGCTCCTTCGCCGGCGACGTCCACATCAGTAGGAGCTGCTACTGCTTTAGCTCTCACTCGTGCTGCTGCTCTGCTCTTGCTCTCGGTCCCCTGCCTGGTCTGCTCTTGCTCTTGCTCGCGCTGCTGCTCTCGCTCTTGCTCTTGCTTGCGATGCTACTCCAATTTGGCTACACTTCAGTCAACTGAATCGACTTTTGGGTCAGTCGATTTTTAGGAGGTGAGGGGGCTCACCGGAGTTAAGGAAGAACCAGCCGCAACGGGGAGGGGGACTCGCCAAGAGGTACCCCACTATCTATCTTAGGGTTCAGGCTGGGGGCGGTGGCATGGGGATTGCCGAAGAAAAAGCTCGGCACGGGGGGGCTAGAGGGATGGCCGGGGCGGCGGCAGACCGGCGGTGGGGAGTGGTTACGCGGCGGGCGGTGCGGCGCACCGCCGGCCGTGGGCGGTGGTTTGGCCGATGGTGGCTGGCGGCTCAGGGGGGTGGAGGTTGAAGATGAACTGCTACATGACCCGCTGCCCCGGCTCTCGCACTGCTGCTGCTACTGCTTTTTTGCTACTAGTGCATTCAGTTTAGACAGTAAAATTTAGTTTCGACAGCAAAATTCAGTTTTAACAGTTAAATTCAGTTTCGACAGTTAAATTTAGAGATGAGCGGCTGATGTATTTTACATCTAGCACTTTGTGGTTATGTATTTTACGTCACCTATTGAAGATGCTATTAGAATTCCACTCAGGTTAATGTTGCCTCTCTTGTCCTGCTTCAGCATCGGGGTCGTACAACTCACCGGAGCTGCTCCAACGATGAAACCCTCCATCACAGCGGAGCAGTACCCCGGGCTCCATCTCAAGATGCCTAAGATCTTTTTCCCCTCCTCCGACAGCCAAGTCAGTCAGATCATCCTCACCGACCAACCCAATCACGCTGAGATCGACATGGCTTTGCCAAAGAGGTTGTACACTTGTTGCATCTATTTTTTTACTCTACATGTTATATATATTGTCCACTGAGCAGACGTAGTAATGTGAGATATGATTAGTTTCTCCTACTATAAGACAAGTAGTGAGGTACCAGGCAACTTAGCTATCCGTGATGGACTCTCTTGAACGCCATCATTATTTATCTCTACGCATTTGAGTTGTGCATTTGTCAATGGGCCTGGGAGTTGAGCTAGTAGGGCAGTGGCCTGGGTCCAAAGTAGTAGAAGTAGCACAAAAACATTTTTTGAGTGTAGGCTTTTCTTTGCTCAAGCCTGCCTACTAGAATTTCTAGTGCTTGAAAGGAAAAGTGAAGGAAAAACATAGGAATTGGAAAGTTTCCTATGGTACTACTATTCATGCATTTGATTCAAAGGAATGGAACAAGGAAAAACTGTAGGATTTGTTCCTTTAGTGTCTCCTTGAAAGAAAAACCGTAGGAATTTTAATATCCACTTGTCCTCTTTTCAAATTCCTATTCATGAAGCACAAGACTGAGAGACAGTAGCATAATAGCATTATAACCGTACATTTTCTTGTGGTTTGACTTAATCTCACCATGCTTCTTTGCATCTTGTGGTCTTCCAATTCTTGTGAACCGAACACCTAGATTGGCAGAAATTCCGTGTTTTTAAATTCTCTGTTTCGCACGTGCATTCCTATTCTATTACCGTGTATTTCCTATCCATGCATTGTTAGAATCCTCCAATTCAAATGAGCCCTTACGAAATTACTTCTCTTACACATAGTTGTCAAAGAAAACCTTGTGTGGTTTGTCCCGCTCCTGCTGCGCCGTCGTCCACCCCAGCTCAGTTGCTCCAATAATAGAAGGGTCCAGCACAGCAAGGATCCGGCCTCCAGACTGTCTTTCATTGTCTTGGATCTTCTTCCCCGCTGTCGGCAGCCATGACAACTGCATTACCATCATCAACCGAGTAGATGACCTCGAGGACTACACGGGTCCGCGAGAGAGGTCGCACTCTTTCGTGTCTACTTACGTTATGCATCGCTTAATACTACATGCTACTCTATCATCTTGTTCACCGATTAGACTCTGATTCAGCTCCAAACTAATGGTCAAAATTGAGGTTTTAAATGGTTGTGGGGTACATATCGGGTCCGTAATCAATAGTATCTATCTACTATCTAGTTAATATCTGGTGTCTACTATGAGTTTCATGTTGGGTGGGATACAAACAGTAAAGAAACCATTATCTGTATTTTTTAACTGAAGCCATTATCTGCTTGCTATCATTGGTTTTGGGTCTATCCACAGGTTTCTACCATCACTCTGGATTTCTGCATGCACTCCTTACATAATCTCACTATGTTTTATTCCTATGCATGTCAGCTATTGTACACAATGGAACTGAACATGTAGAGAAAAAGAGACGAGCCTTGCGTGGCAATAAAATTTCATGCAGACGTCGCTCCATGGTAGGCACAAAGGCAGCCCCCCTCCACCCATTTTGGATTGTAATCGAGAGGAAGATATCTGTTTTGAGGGGGATTCAGAAGGAGAAGACCACTCCTATTTACCCCCTGAGGTCTTCGCTCTAACTTGGCATGCTGATGTTGGTTATATCATGCATATGGTGCCTTGCATTGCTTACTTTATACATCAAATATGTCATCTGCTTAGTTTAGACATGCTTTTTGTGAATGCCATCTATTTAGTTTATTCATCGTTTATGTTAATTATGCAACGCCATCTTGTTTAGCCAGACATCATATATGTGAATTTTGGAATGCCATCCTGCTTAGCCAGTCATCTTATATGTGAATTATATCAGGCCATCATTTTTTTCGTTACGTATTACATTTGTCAACAATGATTCATATTTAACGAATAAATGCAACACGAGTCTTCCGACCAAGACACAACTCATACAATAGAAGCAAGTATACCTTAGATAGGTAAGAGTACAAATTTCCTTAAGAAGTCTTAAACAAAAGCAAAGGAATCCATATCCCTACCTAGACCGCTATCTGTGGGATAACCAGTTAATGTCGCCCATCATTAAACCCGCTTCCTGAATCGCTGCCGGCTGGTTTGGTGACAATCCATCGAAACATTAAATTAAGCAAGGTGAGTACTCAGTTGTACCCGCAAGACCCACCAGAGACCTACACTATTTATTCATCAAGTATTAAAGGTGGTAAGAGATTTTGCGATAGCAAGCACTAGCACCTATGGAGACATGCTACAACTTGCATCAATCAGAGATAGGTAAAGAGAGCATGTAATAACCATCTATGCTAATCATGGTGCAATGCAACCCGACAAGTCGCACACATAATCAACATCTATCCTATCATCACACATCACAGAGCCTTTGCATTCCCCTTGGCATCATCCACAAAGAAGTATTAGGTAGTTGAAGTTGTGTAAGCCCTATTAACTAACAATATCAAGGGTGGAAAGTTTTAACTATTAAGGTTAAAGTTGCTCTATGAATGAAGATCAATCTCCAAGTCATCCATAACTCTGGACACGGGTATTCGAATAGATTTATCCCTGTAGGGCTGTGCCAATGTACCCACATGTTCACCCGTCAAAACAGGTTGTTGGCTAATACGTCTCAAATGTATATACTTTTCCAAAATCTTCTACTATTGTTTTGCCCTCTAATTTGCATGATTTGAATGAAACTAACCCGGACTGACATTGTTTTCAGTAGACTTGCCATGGTGTTTTTTTTGTGCAAACAAAGTGCTCCAAATTGGATGGTAGTTTTTGTGAATTATTGGAAAATTAGATGATTTGAGGAGCGAAGATGGAGCAGAGGGGTGTCATAAGGGCACCTGACAAGCTGGCCACCCAAGCCATCCTGAGCACGTGGTGGGGCCGTCTTGAGGCCTTGGGACTCCCCTACCGACGTACTTTGGCTATAAAATCCCATATTTCCCACAAAAAATCCCCGGAGCTTTTCACGATACGAATCTGCCGCCACCTATGTTCTTCCTCTAAAGATCCGATATAGAGTATGTTTTGGGCTCCAGAGAGGGGGAATTAATCGTCATCATATCAACCCTTCTCCAACAACAATCTCATGATGCTTCCACTCATGTGTGAGTAATTCCCCTATAGGCCATGGAGGTAGATGTGAATTGGATGAGATTTCTTATGTAGTAGATGTCAGATTTGTTAGTGCTTGATGCCTGCTATCCACTATGTTTTGAGATTGATGTTGCTATAACTTTGCTACGCTTAGAGCATCTCCAGCCGCGCCCCCAACAAGGCCCCCCCAGGTGATTTTTTGGCCGCCGACGCTGAAAAATCGGCCCAGTCGCGCCCCCAAAGACCCTTTTTTCGCTGGCTCGGGCCGAAATTAGCGCCGGCGGACCCATGTCAAACCCGGCGCGCTGGGGGCACTTGGGGGCGCCAGCCGAATCATTTTTGGCACGAAAATCGGCGGGTCCTCCTTGGCAGCGACTCGGCTGTTCTGTCGCTTCATCGTCCTCATCGCCTCGGTTTCCCGCGGGGGAATCAATGCCAAAGCTGCCGCGTGCTGCCGCGCCTGTCAGCCTCCATTGATGCCTCACGGGCGGCACAGTGAAGGCGGGGGGACGCACGTCCCTCGCCTGCCACGCGTACACACGGCGGCCACGCGAGCGCCGCCTATATAAGCCGCTGATAACCCACAAGTATAGGGGATCACAACAGTTTTCGATAAGTAAAAGTGTCGAACCCAACGAGGAGCTAAAGGTAGAACAAATATTCCCTCAAGTTCTATTGACCACCGATACAACTCTACGCATGCTTGACGTTCGCTTTACCTGGAACAAGTATGAAACTAGAAGTACTTTGTAGGTGTTTTTGGATAGGTTTGCAAGAATATAAAGAGAGCGTAAATAAAGAGTAGGGGCTGTTTAGATAAATAAACAACTAAGTTAGTTTTAGTAAAGAGCTTTTTGTTACGAGAAAGTTATTTGTCCCTAGGCAATCGATAACTAGACCGGTAATCATTATTGCAATTTTATTGGAGGGAGAGGCATAAGCTAACATACTTTCTCTACTTGGATCATATGCACTTATGATTGGAACTCTAGCAAACATCCGCAACCACTAAAGATTATTAAGGTAAAGCCCAACCATAGCATTAAAGCATCAAGTCCTCTTTATCCCATACGCAACAACCCCCTTACTCGGGTTTGTGTTTCAGTCACTCACGCAACCCACTATAAGCGAATCATGAACGTATTGCAACACCCTACAGCGGGGATCCCTCACGCTTGTGCGACACGGAGAGCACCATAGGACAACACCAATAATAAAACATGAAACTCAAACCAATCTTGATGATCAAATAGCCCATAGGACAAAATGGATCTACTCAAACATCATAGGATAGCCATACATCATTGGGAAATAATATATAGCGTTGAGCACCATGTTTGAGTAGAGATTACAGCGGGTAAGAGAGAGGTTACACCACTGCATAGAGGGGGGAAGAGTTGGTGATGATGGCGGTGAAGTTGTTGGTGAAGATTGCGGTGATGATGATGGCCCCCGGTGGCACTCTGGTGCCACTGGAAGCGAGGGGGAGAGAGCCCCCCTCCTTCTTATTCTTCCTTGAGCTCCTCCCTAGATGGGAGAAGGGTTTCCCCTCTGGTCCATGGCCTCCATGGCACGGGAGGGGCGAGAGCCCCTCCGAGATTGGATCTCTCCCTGTCTTTCTCCGTTTCTGCGTTCTCAGATTCTACCCCTTCACCATTTTATATATTCCCAGAGATCCGTAACTCCGATTGGGCTGAAATTTTAACATGATCTCTATCCGGATATTAGCTTTCTTGCAGCGAAATAAGGGCATCAACCGCCTTACGGGGTGGCCACGAGGGTCCGGGGCACGCCCCCTGCCTCGTGGGCCCCTCGAGCATCGTCTCGCGTGGATTTTTCTTCCCAAAAATCTCCGTCAGTTTTTATTCCGTTTGGACTCCGTTTGATATGGATATTCTGCGAAACAAAAAACATGCAACAAATAGGAACTAGCACTGGGCACTGGATCAATATGTTAGTCCCAAAAATAGTATAAAAAGTTGCCAAAAGTATATGAAAGTTTTAGAATATTGGCATGGAACAATCAAAAATTATAGATACGACGGAGACGTATCAGCCGCCCCCTCCCGCACCGGTGAGCCACGCACAGACCTCTCTCTCCACCGCCGACGCCCCCGTTCCTTCCTCTCTTCTCGCCTCACCCAATGGCTGAGCGCTTCCCAGGAGATGGCGCGGCGGAGAACGGCTTCGGCCGCCGCCACCTTCGCAAGGACGAAGCTCGACTTCTCTATGAGGCCGAGTACCCGGTCCCGCCGAACATGCGGGTTCCCGAGGCGTGGAGGATAAGCGCCAGCAGGGTCTCGATGCCACCGCCACCCACCGGGGCAGCCAGGCGTTCGGAGATTGCTCGTATCCATTCCTCTTTGCCGCAGGCGGCGAGAGAAGGGCCGAGGTACGCCCCCGACAGCACGCTATGGGAGCTGTACTTCCGTCGTCGCCACGCCGAGCAATTCGAGGCCACCAACAGCATCGTGCCCTCCGAGAAGCACAAAGCCGACGGCCGCCGCCGATGGTGGGGCGTGCTCGGCCGCACACTAGAGGCCGTCCTCGAGTACATCGAGGGCGGCAATACGCCGAGGCTGGAGTACCCCGCTCCCCCACCTTCTCCCATCGGCGTGGGAGCTCCTGGACGCCCGCATGGACCCTGCGTCCTCCTCCTCTTCCGGCCGCTTTTCTGGGTCTCCCTCCCTCCTCCCCATCAAGCCGGAGCCCCAGGACGCGTCGATCAGCCGGCGCACCCACAACTGCGGCGTCCGCATCACCGAGTCCTCCCCCACCTCTGCCTGGCTCGTCAGGCCGAAGGTGGAGTCTGGCCTCCCTGCGGAGTACGAGGCCATAGCCCGGTCCGGCTTCTCCGACGAGGCCGCCCTAAAGTGGGCGCGAGACGACTACCTCCGCGACGAGATGGTCCGGCAGCGCCGAGCCCTGCAGGAGATAAACGCCCGCCAGCGTGGGCGCGAGGATGAGAACAGCATGGTGATCCTTGACAGCGACGACGATGAGGATGCCCCCGGACCGCCCAACCCGCCGCGTGTCGACGACCCTGGGCAGGGGAGCAGCAGGGACGGCGGCGGCGGAGGAGGCGACGACGACGGCGGCGGCGGAGACTACACGCAGTTCTACAAGCTCCTAGGCATGTAGCGCTTCAGGGCGGCGGGTGGCGAGGAACGGCGAGGGCGACTGCGGGTCTAGTAGTGTCTTTTTTTTTCTTTTTTTGTAAAATATTTGATGAACTCACCGAAGTTTGGTTAAATTTGCACCTTGTTTGTGCAATGTGGGGCCGGATTTTGTTTTTAAAAAAACCAAAACGCGACATGGGGGCGGCGACTGGGGAGCATCACGCCCCCAAACGCGGTTTATCGCCGGTTCGCCCCCAGGCGGCGATTTTACGTGCCCCCTGGGGGGCCAACGGCTGGAGATGCTCTTAATGCTCGAGTGCCATAATTTTAGATCTGGACCATTTATGTTTTCATTAATATAGTTGTGTTCTACATATTACCTGCAAGTTGTATGCACCTATTAATGTTCTGAACTGGAGACCGCATGGTGACGATAATTGGGATATCAAAGGGGATGACTTTACCTTGAGGATTACGTATATTCATTGATTGTTAATGCTTTGATCCAGTTCTTATTAAAAGGATCACCTTAATTACCCTTAATTTCCATTAGGATCCCACTGAAATGGGAGGGTAGGACAAAAGATGTTGTGCAAATTCTTACCGCAAGCACATACAACTACATACGAAATACATGTCTACATATGATTGATGAATTGGAGCTAGTTTTTTATCGCTCTATGTTATGACTATTGCATATGGGATCTTATCATGTAACAGTCATTATCTACTTCCATGCCTACCCTTTACATCATTGTTGCTCTCGTTACAATTACTTCTGCTGCAATCTTTTACTTTATTGTAATACTGTTACTACTGTTGTTTCACTGCTACTGCTACCATATCACTTTGCTACTAATAAATTTTGCCAAACAAGTTATCTGTCTTGGTGTGGTTTAATTGGCAACTCAACTTCTAAGACTTACAGTTATTCCTTGGCCCCCTTGTGTCGAATCAATAAATTTGGGTTGAAATACTTCCCTTGAAGACTGTTATGAGCCCCTACACTTGTGGGTCATCAAGACTATTTTCTAGCGCTGTTGATGGGGAGCATAGCTCTATTTATTAAGTTCACTTGGTAGTTATTTGTTTGCTACAATTTATCATTCACTATGGGAAAAATAAAATATCTCAAACCAAAAATCATTCCTTCCAAGACAAGCCAAGGTACATACATACCCACTATCTCTACTCTTGATCCACCTACTATTTTGAGTGAACTTATGACACCAGAACCACCACAATCACCATTACATTCACATACTTCACACATTGTTATGTCACTTATTGTAGAGTATGATTTTGCTTTTGATAATGATTATGATGATACTTTTACTGTGCTTAATGAAACTGTCCCACTTGATGAAAAAATTGGATAGTCAAATTGCTATAGCTAAAGAACTTGAAACTGCTACTTTTTTGATGCATCACTTGTTACACCTACTTCACCTATTGAAAGAATACCTCTTAATTTCCCAACTACACCTATTGAGTTTGGTGAAGTTATTATTAGAGAGTTTATGTCTTATAACATCGAAGGAGATATTGTTGGTTTGATTGAATTAGTTAAGAAAAGAGCAATGAAAGATATGATTACTCCTGATCCCAAGTTACCTCACCTATTTACATTAATGATAAACATTATGAATTCTCTACTAATCCCTCGCTTATTACTTTGGTATAAACAAATCCTTTTCATGGTTATAAAACTGAATAAGTTGTTGAACAGATGACTAAGCTAGGTGTTGTAGCTTTTTTGTTTGCTAAAGAGGTGAAGATTGAATAATATTATATACTCAAGTTGTTTCCTTTTGTCCCTAAAATATGATGCTAAAGTTTGGTTCAACAATCTTGCACCTGGTAGCATAAACAGCCCTCGTGATCTAATTAATGTTTTTAAGAAAAATATTTTCCTACACATATGAGACAAGCTGCTTTGCAGCATATTTATAACTACAACCAACTTGAGGAAGCGCATCTCCCTGAAGCTTGGGGGGTTTGTGAATTGCTTAGAGCCTATCCAGAGCACAATATGAATAAAAATGAACTACTTGATATCTTTTATAATGGACTAACCACTGATGCTAGGGCATACCTAGATATTTGTGCTTGTTCGTTTTCAGCGAAATGATGGTTGAGCAGGCTGAAGAACTACTAGCCAATATGATGAAAAGTTAGATGATTGGACTATTCCTATACCTCCACCTAAACCAACTCCAAGAAATATGGGTATTCTATTTCTTAGTCCAGAAGATATGCAATAGACCAAGAAATCTATGAAATAGAAAGGTATTAAAGCCAAAGATGTTAAGAACTTACCTCCTATTGAAGAATTATGTGATCCAATCACTACTAGTAAGGTAATTAAGGTACATTATCTCTATAAATTTCATAGGTGACATTAGATATGATAAATCTCCTAGTTTATGTTTAGAAGAGTTTGATAATTTTATATTAAACAACATCACTTTGATATGTAATTACATGATCATTTACAACAAAATGCATGTATCATTAAACATTTGCATGATGTGTTGAAAATAACTGCTAATAATGTTAAAGGTTTATGTGAACACTTCTCCACCCTTCAAACTCAATTTGAACAAGTTACTAAAGCTCAACAAGATTCTCTTAGAGAAATGTCTATATGTCAAAATAAACATGCTTACGGAGTAGATACTAGGGGTGGAGCAGCCACTCAAGATCGCTATATCTTGAAGGTTGATACGTCTCCAACGTATCTATAATTTATGAAGTATTCATGGCAATATATTATCATTCTTGGATGTTTTACAATCATTTTATAGCAACTTTATATCATTTTTTGGGACTAACCTATTGACCTAGTGCCCAATGCCAGTTGCTGTTTTTTGCTTGTTTTTTACATCAAATAAAATCAATATCAAATGGAGTACAACACCGCGAAGCTTTTTGTGGATTTTTTATGGGCCAGAAGACTCCCGATGGGCCAGAGCAACACCTGGGGGTGCCCCGAGGGGGGCACAACACACCAGGGCATGCCAGGCCCCCCTGGCGCGCCTAGGTGGGTTGTGCCCACCTCAGTGGCCTCCCGTACCCCTTCTTTGCACTATAAATTCCCAAATATTCCGTAACCCTTCGGGGTTAACCTAGATCAGAAGTTCCACCGCCGCAAGGCTCCGTAGCCACCAAAAACCAATCTAGACCCGTTCCGGCACCCTGCCGGACGGGGGAATCATCTCCAGTGGCCATCTTCATCATCCCGGCGGCCACCACGATGAGGAGGGAGTAGTCCACCCTCGGGGCTGAGGGTTTGTACCAGTAGCTATGTGATTAATCTCTCTCTCTCTCTCTCTCGTGATCTATATCGTGGGCTTTGTTAATATAGATGGACCATATGATGTTTCTCCCCTCTATACTCTTGTTGTGATGAACTGGATCTTTACCCCTTGAAGTTTTGTCATGTCGGATTGAGTGTTCAGATTTGAGAACTCATGACGTATGTCTTGCGGTATGAATACTTGAGGTGACAATGGGGTATCTTATTGATTCACTTGATATACATTATGGCACTCAATTTGCGGATTCCCGCGGTGATATTAGGGTAATCTATGCATAGGGGTTGATGCATGTTTTTATTATCTTTTCTCCATTAGAAACTTTGGGGTCTCTTTGTAGTTCTTTGTGTGGATTGAATATTATGAATATGAATATGCTTTGGTGTTATTTGTTGGGGAACACAGTAATTTCAAAAAAATTCCTACGCACACGCAAGATCATGGTGATGCATAGCAACGAGAGGGAAGAGTGTTGTCCACGTACCCTCATAGACCGTAAGCGGAAGCGTTATGACAATGCGGTTGATTTAGTCATACGTCTTCACGATCAACCGATCCTAGCACCGAAGGTACGTCACCTCCACGATCTACACACGTTTGGCTCGGTAACGTCCCACGAACTCATGATCCAGCAGAGTGTCGAGGGAGAGCTTCGTCAGCACGACGACGTGATGACAGTGATGATGATGCTACCAGAACAGGGTTTCGCCTAAGCACCGCTACGATATGATCGAGGTGGATTATGGTGGAGGAGGGCACCGCACACGGCTAAGAGATCAATGATCAACTTGTGTGTCTATGGGGTGCCCCCCTCCCCCATATATAAAGGAGTGGAGGAGGGGGAGGGCCGGCCCTCTACTATGGCGCACCCTAGGGAGTCCTACTCCCATCGGGAGTAGGATCCCCCCTTTCCAAGTAGGAGTAGGAGAGAAGGAAGGGAAGGAGAGAAGAGAAGGAAGGAGGGGGCGCCGCCCCTCCCCCTAGTCCAATTCGGACTAGGCCTTGGGGGCGCGCGGCCTGCCCTAGGCAGCCCCTCTCTCTTTCCCCTAAAACCCAATAAGGCCCATATACTCCCCGGGGGGTTCCGGTAACCTCCCGGTACTCTGAAAAATGCCCGAACTCATACGGAACCATTCTGATGTCCAAACATAGGCTTCTATTATATCGATCTTTACGTCTCGACCATTTTGAGGCTCCTCGTCATGTCCGTGATAAAATCCGGGACTCCGAACTACCTTCGGTTCATCAAAACACATAAACTCATAATACCGATCGTCACCGAACATTAAGCGTGCGGACTCTACGGGTTCGAGAACTATGTAGAAATGACCGAGACACGTCTCCGATCAATAACCAACAGCAGAACCTGGATGTTCATATTGGCTCCCACATATTCTATGAATATCTTTATCGGTCAAACCGCATAACGATATACGTTGTTCCCTTTGTCATCGGTATGTAACTTGCCCGAGATTCGATCGTCGGTATCCTCATGCCTAGTTCAATCTCGTTACCGGCAAGTCTCTTTACTTGTTCCGTAATGCATCATCCCGCAACTAACTCATTAGTCACAATGCTTGCAAGGCTTAGAGTGATGTGCATTACCGAGAGGGCCCAGAGATACCTCTCCGATACACGGAATGACAAATCCTAATCTCGATCTATGCCAACTCAACAAACACCATCGGAGACACCTGTAGAGCATCTTTATAATCACCCAGTTACGTTGTGACGTTTTATGGCACACAAGGTGTTCCTCCGGTATTCGGGAGTTGCATGATCTCATAGTCAGAGGAACATGTATAAGTTATGAAGAAAGCAGTAGCAATAAAACTAAACGATCATTATGCTAAGCTAACAGATGGGTCTCGTCCATCACATCATTCTCTAATGATGTGATCCCGTTCATCAAATGACAACACATGTCCATGACTAGGAAACTTAACCATCTTTGATTAACGAGCTAGTCAAGTAGAGGCATACTGGGGACACTCTATTTGTCTATGTATTCACACATGTACTAAGTTTCCGGTTAATACAATTCTGGCATGAATAATAAACATTTATCATGATATAAGGAAATATAAATAATAACTTTATTATTGCATGTAGGGCATATTTCCTTCAGTCTCCCACTTGCACTAGAGTCAATAATCTAGTTCACATCGTCATGTGATTTAACACTAATAATTCACATCTTTATGTGATTAGTTCACATCTCCATGTGACTAATACCCAAAGGGTTTACTAGAGTCAATAATCTAGTTCACATCGCTATGTGATTAACACCCAAAGAGTGATCATGTTTTGCTTGTGAGAGAAATTTAGTCAACGGGTCTGCCACATTCAGAGCCGTATGTATTTTGCAAATTTTCTATGTCTACAATGCTTTGCACAGAGATACTCTAGCTAATTGCTCCCACTTTTGATATGTATCTAGATCGAGATTTAGAGTCATCCAGATCAGTGTTAAAGCTTTCATAAATGTAACTCTTTACGATGAACTCTTTGTCACCTCCATAACCGAGAAACATTTCTTTATTCCACTAAGGATATTATTGACGCTGTCCAGTGATCCACTCCTGGATCACTATTGTACCCTCTTGCCAAAATTATGGTGAGGTACACAATAGGTCTGGTAAACAACATAGCATACTTTATAGAACCTATGACTGAGGCATAGGGAATGACTTTTCATTCTCTTTCTATTTTCTGCCGTGGTTGGGTTTTGAGTGTTTACGCAACTTTACACCTTGCAACACAGGAAAGAACTCCTTTGACTTTTCCATTTTGAACTACTTCAAAATCTTGTCAAGGTATGTACTCATTGAAAATATATCAAGTGCCTTGATCTATCTCTATTGATCTTGATGCTCAATATGTAAGTAGCTTCATCGAGGTATTTCTTTGAAAAACTCTTTTCAAACACTCCTTTATGCTTTCCAGAAAATTCTACATTATTTCCGATCAACAATATGTCATTCACATATACTTATCAGAAATGTTGTAGTGCTCCCACTCACTTTCTTGTAAATACAGGCTTCACCGCAAGTCTGTATAAAACCATATGCTTTGATCACTTTATCAAAGTATATATTCCAACTCCGAGATGCTTGCACCAGTCCATAGATGGATCGCTAGAGCTTGCACACTTTGTTAGCACCTTTAGGATTGACAAAAACTTCTTGTTACATCATATACAACTCTTCTTTAAGAAATCCATTAAGGAATACAGTTTTGACATCCACTTGCCAGATTTTTTCATAAAATGTGGCAATTGCTAACATGATTCGGACAGACTTAAGCATCGCTACGAGTGAGAAAATATCATTGCAGTCAACATCTTGAACTTGTCGAAAACCTTTTGCGATAATTCGAGATTTGTAGATAGTAACACTACTATCAGTGTTCGTCTTCTTCTTGAAAATCCATTTATTCTTAATGGCTCACCGATCAACGGGAAAGTCAATCAAACTCCATACTTTGTTCTAATACATGGATCTCATCTTAGATTTCATGGCTTCAAGCCATTTCGCGGAATCTAGGCTCATCATCGCTTCCTCATAGTTTGTAGGTTCGTCATGGTCAAGTATCATGACCTCCAGAACAGGATTACCGTACCACTCTGGTGCGGAACATATTCTGGTTGACCTACGAGGTTCGGTAGTAACTTGATCTGAAGTTTCATGATCATCATCATTAACTTCCTAACTAATTGGTGTAGGAATCACAAGAACTAATTTCTGTGATAAACTACTTTCTAATTCGGGAGAAGGTGCAATTACCTCATCAATTTTTACATTCCTCCCAATCACTTCTTTCGAGAGAAACTTCTTCTCTAGAAAGGATCCATTCTTAGCAACGAATATCTTGCCTTCGGATCTGTGATAGAAGGTGTACCAAATAGTTTCCTTTGGGTATCCTATGAAGACGCATTTCTCCGATTTGGGTTTGAGCTTATCAGTTTGAAACTTTTTCACATAAGCATCATAGCCCCAAACTTTAAGAAACGACAGCCTAGGTTTCTTGCTAAACCATAGTTCATATGGTGTCGTCTCAACGGATTTAGATGGTGCCCTATTTAACGTGAATGCAGCTGTCTCTAATGCATAACCCCAAAACGATAGTGATAAATTGGTAAGAGACATCATAGATTGCACCATATCTAATAAAGTACGGTTATGACGTTCGGACACACCATTACGTTGTGGTGTTCTAGGTGGCGTGAGTTGCGAAACTATTCCGCATTGTTTCAAATGAAGACCAAACTCGTAACTCAAATATTCTCCTCCACGATCAGATCGCAGAAACTTTATTTTCTTGTTACGATGATTTTCCACTTCACTATGAAATTCTTTGAACTTTTCAAATGTTTCAGACTTATGTTTCATCAAGTAGATATACCCATATCTTCTCAAATCATCTGTGAAGATCAGAAAATAATGATACCCGCCGCGAGCCTCAACACTCAGCAGATTGCATACATCAGTATGTATTATTTCCAATAAGTCAGTTGCTTGCTTCATTGTTCCGGAGAACGGATTTTTAGTCATCTTGGCCACGAGGCATGGTTCGCAAGCATCAAATGATTCATAATCAAGTGAGTCCAAAAGCCCATCAGCATGGAGTTTCTTCATGCGCTTTACACCAATATGACCTAAATGGCAGTGCCACATATAAGTTGCACTATCATTATTAACTTCGCATCTTTTGGCTTCAATATTATGAATATGTGTATTACTATGATCGAGATTCAATAAAACGTTCACCTTGGGTGTATGACCTCAGAAGGTTTTATTCATGTAAACATAATAAAAAATATCCTTGACTTAAATGAATAACCGTATTGCGATAAACATGATCCAATCATATTATGCTTTACGCAAACACCAAATAACATTTATTTTAGGTCCAACACTAATCCTGAAGGTAGAGGGAGTGTGCGATGGTGATCTTATCAACCTTGGAATCACTTTCAACTCACATCATCACCTCGCCCTTAACTAGTCTCTCCCGTTTCAAGTTACTACTCTTAGTAACTGAACCAGTATCAAATACTGAGGTGTTGTTATAAACACTAGTAAAGTACACATCAATAACATGTATATCAAATATAAACTTTTGTTCACTTTGCCATCCTTCTTATCCGCCAAGTATCTAGGGTAGTTCCACTTCCAGTGACCATTTCCTTTGCAGTCGAAGCACTCAGTTGCAGACTTGGGTCTAGCTTTGAGCTTCTTCATGGGAGTGGCAACTTGCTTGCCTTTCTTCTTTGAAGTTCCTCTTTCTTTCCCTTTGCCCCTTTCCTGAAACTAGTGGTCTTGTTAACCATCAACACTTGATGCTATTTCTTGATTTCTACCTTCACCGATTTTAGCATCGCGAAGAGCTTGGGAATTACTTTTGTCATCCCTTGCATATTATAGTTCATCACTAAGTTCTAGTAACTTGGTGATAGTGACTAGAGAAATTTATTAATTACTATCTTATCTGGAAGATTAACTCCCACTTGATTCAAGAAATTGTACTACCCAGACAATCTAAGCACATGCTCACTGGTTGAGCTATTCTCCTCCACCTTGTAGGCAAAGTACTGTCAGAGGTCTCATACCTCTCGACACGGGCATGAGTATGAAATACCAATTTCAACTCTTAGAACATCTTATATGTTCCATGTTCAAAACGTTTTTGATGTCCCGATTCTAAGCCGTAAAGCATGGTGCACTAAACTATTAAGTAGTCATCATACCGAGCTTTGTCAAATGTTCATAACGTGTGCATCTGCTCCCGCAATAGGTCTGTCACCTAGCGGTGCATCAAGGATATAATTCTTCTGTGCAGCAATGAGGATAATCCTCAGATCACGGAGCCAGTCCGCATCATTGCTACTATCATCTTTCAACTTATTTTTCTCTAGGAACATATCAAAAAATAAATGGGGAGCTACATCGCAAGACATTGACCTACATCATAGATATGCAAATACTATTAGGACTAAGTTCATGATAAATTAAAGTTCAATTAATCATATTACTTAAGAAAGCCCACTTAGATAGACATCCCTCTAGTCATCTAAATGATCACGTGATCCAAATCAACTAAACCATATCCTATTATCACGTGAGATGGTGTAGTTTTCAATGGTGAACATCACTATGTTGATCATATCTACTATATGATTCACGCTCGACCTTTCGGTCTCAGTGTTCCGAGGCCATATCTGCATATGCTAGGCTCGTCAAGTTTAACCCGAGTATTCCGCGTGTGCAAAACTGGCTTGCACCCATTGTATGTGAATGTAGAGCTTATCACACCCGATCATCACGTGGTGTCTCGGCATGACGAACTGTCACAACGGTGCATACTCATGGAGAACACTTATACCTTGAAATTTAGTGAGAGATCATCTTATAATTCTACCGCCGAACTAAGCAAAATAAGATACATAAAGGATAATCATCACATGCAATCAAAATATGTGACATGATATGGCCATCATCATCTTGTGCCTTTGATCTCCATCTCCAAAACACTGTCATGATCTCTATCGTCACCGGCATGACACCATGATATCCATCATGTTGATCTCCATCAATGTGTCGTCACATGGTCATCTCACCAACTATTGCTTTTTCAACTATTGCTATCGCCTAGCGATAAAGTAAAGCAATTATATGGCGCTTGCATCTTATGCAATAAAGAGACAACCATAAGGCTCCTGCCAGTTGCCGATAACTTTAACAAAACATGATCATCTCATACAACAATTTATATCTCATCACGTCTTGACCATATCACATCACAACATGCCCTGCAAAAACAAGTTAGACGTCCTCTACTTTGTTGTTGCAAGTTTTATGTGGCTGCTACATGCTGAGCAAGAACCGTCCTTACCTACGCATCAAAACCACAACGCGGTATAGTGATTGCTTTTTGTTCTTCAGAAAGAACCATGTTCATTGAATCCGATTTAACTAAAGTTGGAGAAACAGACACCCACTAGCCACCTATGTGCGAAGCACGTCGGTAGAACCAGTCTCGCGTAAGCGTACGCGTAATGTCGGTCTGAGCCACTTCATCGAACAATACCTCTGAATCAAGAATCAACTAGTGACGGCAAGCAATATGTATATACCCACGCCCACAACTCCTTTGTGTTCTACTCGTGCATATAACATCTACGCATAGACCTGGCTCGGATGCCACTGTTGGGGAACGCAGTAATTTTAGAAAAATTCCTATGCACACGCAAGATCATGGTGATGCATAGAAACAAGAGGGAAGAGTGTTGTGCACGTACCCTCGCAGACTGTAAGCGGAAGCGTTATGAAAACGCGGTTGATGTAGTCGTACGTCTTCACGATCAACCGATCCTAGCACCAAAGGTACGGCACCTCCGCGATCTCCACATGTTCGGCTTGGTGACGTCCCACGAACTCATGATCCAGCAGAGTGTTGAGGGAGAGCTTCGTCAGCACGACGGCGTGATGACGGTGACAATGATGCTACCAGAACAGGGCTTTGCCTAAGCACCGCTACGATATGACCGAGGTGGATTATGGTGGAGGGGGCACCGCACATGGCTAAGAGATCAATGATCAACTTGTGTGTCTATGGGGTGCCCCCTCCCCCGTATATAAAGGAGTGGAGAAGGGGGAGGGCCAACCCTCTACTATGGCATGCCCTAGGGAGTCCTACTCCCACCGGGAGTAGGATTCCCCCCTTTCCAAGTAGGAGTAGGAGAGAAGGAAGGGAAGGAGAGAAGAGAAGGAAGGAGGGGGCACCGTCCCTCCCCCTAGTCCAATTTGGACTAGGCCTTGGGGGGAGGGGGTGTCGCCTGCCCTAGGCAGCCCCTCTCTCTTTCCCCTAAAGCCCAATAAGGCCCATATACTCCCCAGGGGTTCCGGTAACCTCCCGGTACTCCGGAAAATGCCCGAACTCATCTGGAACCATTCCGATGTCCAAACATAGGCTTCTAATATATCGATCTTTACGTCTCAACCATTTCGAGACTCCTCGTCATGTCCGTGATAAAATTCGGGACTCCGAACTACCTTTGGTTCATCAAAACACATAAACTCATAATACCGATCGTCACCGAACGTTAAGCGTGCGGACCCTATGGGTTCGAGAACTTTGTAGACATGACCTAACCAATAGCGGAACCTGGATGTTCATATTGGCTCCCACATATTCTACGAAGATCTTTATCGGTCAAACCGCATAACGATATACGTTGTTCGCTTTGTCATTGGTATGTTACATGCCCGAGATTCGATCGTCGGTATCCTCATACCTAGTTCAATCTCGTTACCTGTAAGTCTCTTTACTCGTTCCCTAGTGCATCATCCCGCAACTAACTCATTAGTCACAATGCTTGCAAGTCTTAGAGTGATGTGCATTACCAAGAGGGCCCAGATATACCTCTCTGATACACGGAGTGACAAATCCTAATCTCGATCTATGCCAACTCAACAAACACCATCGTAGACACCTGTAGAGCATTTTTATAATCACCCAGTTATGTTGTGACATTTGATAGCACACAAGGTGTTCCTTCGGTATTCGGGAGTTGCATGATCTCATAGTTAGAGGAACATGTATAAGTTATGAAGAAAGCAGTAGCAATAAAACTGAATGATCATTATGCTAAGCTAATGGATGGGTCTTGTCCATCACATCATTCTCTAATTATGTGATCCCGTTCATCAAATGACAACACATGCCCATGGCTAGGAAACTTAACCATCTTTTATTAACGAGCTACTCAAGTAGAGGCATACTAGGGACACTCTATTTGTCTATGTATTCACACATGTACTAAGTTTCCGGTTAATACAGTTCTAGCATGAATAATAAAAATTTATCATGATATAATGAAATATAAATAACAACTTTATTATTGCCTCTAGGGCATATTTCCTTCATTATTCTAGTATGAACTCTAGGATAGATCGAACGGAAAAAATAGCTTTGCGTTAGTTTAGTACGAACTCTTGAATAGATCGAGCAGAAAGAATAGCTTTGCCGTGGTTTCGTACCCTACAAAAAATTCCTATCTTTTGTTCTCCGCCAATAGGAACTCGGGAGTGATTCTTCGTTGCACTTTGTGGGATAATTATATGATCCAACTATGTTAGCACTGTTGAGAGATTGCACTAGCGAAAGTATGGACCCTATGCCTCATTTTTAAGCATTGCAACACCGTTTTCGTGCCCGTTTACTATTTGCTACCTTGCTGTTTTTATTTATTCAGATTATAAAAATATATTTCTACCATCCATATTACACTTTTATCACCATCTCTTCGCCGAACTAGTGCACCTATACAATTTGCCATTGTATTGGGTGTGTTGGGGGCAGAAGAGATTTCTTGTATTTGGTTGCAGGATTGTTTGAGAGAGACCATCTTCATCATACACCTCTCACATATTGATAGACCTTAGGTCATCCACTTGAGGGAAAATTGCTACTGTCCTACAAAACTCTGCACTTGGAGGCCCAACACGTGTCTACAAGAATAAAGCTGCGTAGTAGACATCAAGCTCTTTTCTGGCGCCGTTGCCGGGGAGGTGAGTGCTTGAAGGTATATATTTAGATCTTGCAATTGAATCTTTTAGTTTCTTGTTTTATCACTAGTTTGGTTTATAAAAAGAAAACTACAAAAAAATGGAATTGAGGTTGCATCTTGTTATTGATCATCTTTATAATATCTTTCTTGAAAATGATGGTTCGAAAAATTGTGCTCAATTGTTAGAAGAAGAAGTCAATAAAATGTTTGGCAAAAAATATTTGAATGATGAGCATGATTGCAATGTTGTTAGTATAAATTCTGAATATTCAAAATGCTAATGATGATTGCACAAGCCATGACAAAAATGTTTCTTATAAGGATGCCAATTTTTGCAGAGTGAATTGGGAGTGCATTTGCACACCAAAAAGGGAAGATAGATTTTGTAAGAAGCACAAATATTTATAAATGAAAAATTTGCAAGAGAGGCTATATGATTGTGCTGAAAGATGTAATTTTTTCGCCATCCTTGTGAACTTTGCAATGAATGTGGTCATTTAAATCTCCAATGCAAATTGTTTCATGATCAAATTGTGTCCAAGAATTGAGATAACTTGATTTCCCTTGAGCATCATAAAGAGCTTAGTCTTCTTTGGGGGTATGAGGAACTGAAACGTATAACTAAGGGTTTTCCAAATCCCGAGAGATTTGTTGACTTTGATCTAGAGGAAATTTATATGTTTTGTGTGGTAAATTGCATTGAGAATCCTTATATTGCCAACTATCTAAAAACAATAAAACAAATGAAATATGGAGAGAGTACTAATGAAAGAGAAAATATTTCCCAATACCCTCCTAGTGTTTATTATGATGAATCAGGTAACGAGGAGGAGCTTCCTATCCAATCAATCTCTTCAACAAAAAGCTTGAAAGAATTAATTAAACCCACACATGATGTGGTCAAGAAGAAGAAAAGAAAAAAGAATAAAGGTAAAAAGGTACCTCTCCCAAA
This sequence comes from Triticum urartu, assembly GCF_003073215.2. Taxonomy (NCBI): domain Eukaryota; kingdom Viridiplantae; phylum Streptophyta; class Magnoliopsida; order Poales; family Poaceae; genus Triticum; species Triticum urartu. Next base: position 391,936,305 of record NC_053028.1, read on the forward strand.
TGATGTTGCTCCTACCATTGTGCCTCATGAAAGTGAATCAAACATGTTAATGGAGGATGATGATATTGAGCATGATTTTGTGATACCTACTACTTTATGTAATGATTATGATTGGGAAGACAACGATATCAACTATGATCTTGAAAATCTTTTTAACACTTGCTTGGAAGAATATGATAATAATGTTTGCTATACTATTGGTGCCATTCATGCTATTGATAAGAATGATTGTGATGATATGCAAAACCACAAGCTTGGGGATGCTATGTTTGATGAGTATGATATGTTTGAAGATTTATTTGCTAGAAATAATGCTTGTCCTAAGCTTGGGGATGCTTTGCTTAATTAATATGATCTTTTGATTCCTTCTACTTTTGATAAGAAAATTTATTATGATGATAGCATGCCTCCTATTTATGATGATTACATTGATGAAAGTGAGTTTGGAAGAGTGTCAACTCTAGGTAGTAGTGTTCCCATGATACGTCTCCAACGTATCTATAATTTTTGATTGTTCCATGCTATTATATTATCTGTTTTGGATGTTTAATGGGCTTTAATATGCACTTTTATATTATTTTTTGGGCTAACCTATTAACCGGAGGCCTAGTGTCAGTTTCTGTTTTTTCCCTATTTCAGTGTTTCATAGAAATGGATATCAAACTGAATCCAAACGGAACAAACCTTCGTGAGGATCTTTCTTGGAACAAACGCAAACCAGGAGACTTGGAGTGGAAGTATGGAAGTCCGCAGGCAGCCACGAGATAGGAGGGCGCGTCCTCCACCCTCATGGGCCCCACGGAGCTCCATCGACGTACTTATTTCACCTATATATATACTACTATACCCTAAAAACATCAGAGGGAGCCACGAAACCACTTTTCCACCGCCGCAACCTTCTGTACCTGTGAGATCCCATCTGGGGCCTTTTTCGGCGATCTGCCGGAGGGGGATTCGATCACGGAGAGCTTCTACATCAACACCATAGCCTCTCCGATGATGTGTGAGTAGTTTACCACAGGCCTTCGGGTCCATAGTTATTAGCTAGATGGCTTCTTCTCTCTCTTTTGTTCTCAATACAAAGTTCTCCTCGATGTTCTTGGAGATCTATTCGATGCAACACTTTTTGCGGTGTGTTTGCCAAGATCCGATGAATTGTGGATATATTATCAAGTTTATCTATGAATAATATTTGGTTCTTCTCTGAATTCTTATATGCATGATTTGATATCTTTGCAAGTCTCTTCGAATTATCGATTTAGTTTGGCCTACTAGATTGATCTTTCTTGCAATGGGAGAAGTGCTTAGCTTTGGGTTCAATCTTGCGGTGTCCTTTCCCAGTGACAGTAGGGGAAGCAAGGCACGTATTGTATTGTTGCCATCGAGGATAAAAAGATGGGGTTTATATCATATTGCTTGAGTTTATCCCTCTACATCATGTCATCTTGCTTAAAGTGTTACTCTGTTCTTATGAACTTAATACTCTTGATGCATGCTGGATAGCGGTCGATGTGTGGAGTAATAGTAGTAGATGCAGAATTGTTTCAGTCTACTTAACATGGACATGATGCCTATATTAATAATCATTGCCTAGATATTCTCATAACTATGCGCTCTTCTATCAATTGCTCAGTAGTAATTTGTTCACCCACTATAATACATGCTATCATGAGAGAAGCCACTAGTGAAACCTATGGCCCCGGGTCTCTTATTATATTGCATCTATTTATTTACATCGCATCTCGTTTACTATTTTACAATCTTTACTTTCCAATCTATATAACAAAAATACCAAAAATATTTATCTTACTATCTTTATCGGATCTCACTTCCGCAAGTGATCGTGAAGGGATTGACAACCCCTTTATCGCGTTGGTTGCGAGGTTCTTGGTTGTTTGTGCAGGTACTAGGTGACTTGCGTGTTATCTCCTACTGGATTGATACCTTGGTTCTCAAAAACTAAGGGAAATACTTACGCTACTTTGCTGCATCACCCTTTCCTCTTCAAGGGAAACCAATGCATGCTCAAGAGGTAGCAAGAAGGATTTCTGGCGCCGTTGCCGGGAAGATCTACGCTCAAGTCAAGACATACCAAGTACCCATCATAAACTCTTCTCCCTCGCATTACATTATTTGCCATTCGCCTCTCGTTTTCCTCTCCCCCACTTCACCTTTGCTGTTTTTGTTCGCCCCTTTTCTGTTCGCCTCTTTTCGCTCGCTTCTTGTGTGATTGTGTGTTGGATTGATTGTTTGTTATGATGGCTCAAGATAATACTAAATTATGTGACTTTTCCAATACCAACAACAATGATTTTATTAGCACTTCGATTGCTCGTATTACCGATGCCGAATCTTGTGAAATTAACGCTGCTTTGTTGAATCTTGTCATGAAAGATCAATTTTCTGGCCTTCCTAGTGAAGATGCCGCTACCCATCTAAACAACTTTGTTGATTTGTGTGATATGCAAAAGAATAAAGATGTGGATAATGATATTGTTAGATTGAAGCTATTTCCATTTTCTCTTAGAGATCGTGCTAAAACTTGGTTCTCTTCTTTTCCTAAAAATAGTATTGTTTCATGGAATAAGTGCAAAGATGATTTTATCTCTAAGTATTTTCCTCCCGCTAAGATCATCTCTCTTAGAAATGATATTATGAATTTTAAGCAACTCGATCATGATCATGTTGCACAAGCTTGGGAGAGGATGAAATTAACGATACGTAATTGCCCTACACATGGTTTGAATTTATGGATGATTATACAAAAAATTATGCCGGATTTAATTTTGCTTCTAGAAATCTTTTAGTCCGCAGGAGGCACTTTTATGGAATTCACTTTAGGAGAAGCTACTAAACTCCTAGATAATATTATGGTTAATTATTCTCAATGGCACACCGAAAGATCCACTAGTAAAAAAGTTCATGCGAATGAAGAGATTAATGTTTTGCGTGGAAAGATGGATGAACTTATGAAATTGTTTGTTAATAAGAGTGTTTCTTCTGATCCTAATGATATGCCTTTGTCCACTTTGATTGAGAATAATAATGAATCTATGGATGTGAATTTTGTTGGTAGGAACAATTTTGGTAAAAATGCTTATAGAGGAAACTTTAATTCTAGGCCATTTCCTAATAATTCCTCTAATAATTATTGTAATTCCTACAACAACTCTTATGGAAATTTTAATAAGATGCCCTCTGCTTTTGAGACTAGTGTTAAAGAATTCATGAGTATGCAAAAGAATTCCAATGCTTTGGTTGAAGAAAAATTGGTTAAGATTGATGAGTTGGCTAGGAACGTGGATATAATTTCTCTTGATGTTGATTCTTTGGAACTTAGATCTATTCCACCTAAGCATGATATCAATGAGTCTCTCAAAGCCATGAGAATTTCCATTGATGAGTACAAAGAAAGAACCGCTAGGATGCGTGCTAAAAAAGATTGCTTTGTGAAAGTGTGTTCTTCTAGTTTTCTTGATAATAAAGATGAAGATCTAAAAGTCATTGATGTGTCTCCTATTAAATCTTTGTTTTCCAATATGAATCTTGATAAAGATGGGACTGGAGATGAGTCAACTTTAGTTAAAAGGCATCCCAATGATTCGGAGTTTTTATATCTTGATGCTAAACTTAATAAAAGTGGAATTGAAGAGGTCAAAACTTTACATAGCAATGAACCCACTATTTTGGATTTCAAGGAATTTAGTTATGATAATTTCTCTTTGATAGATTGTATTTCCTTGTTGCAATCCGTGTTAAATTCTCCTCATGCTTATGATCAAAATAAAGCTTTTACTAAACATATCGTTGATGCTTTAATGCAATCCTATGAAGAAAAGCTTGAACTAGAGGTTTCTATTCCTAGAAAACTTTATGATGAGTGGGGACCTACTACTAAAATTAAGATTAAAGATTATTAATGCTATGCTTTGTGTGATTTTGGTGCTAGTGTTTCCACGATTCCAAAAACTTTGTGTGATGTGTTAGGTTTCCGTGAATTTGATGATTGTTCTTTAAATTTGCACCTTGCGGATTCCACCATTAATAAACCTATATGGGAAGAATTAATGATGTTTTTATTGTTTCAAATAGGAATTATGTGCCCATAGATTTTATCGTTCTTGATATAGATTGGAATCCTACATGTCCTATTATTCTTGGAAGACCTTTCCTTAGAACGATCGGTGCAATTATTGACATGAAAGAAGGAAATATTATATTTCAATTTCCGTTAAGTAAAGGCATGGAACACTTTCCTAGAAATAAAATTAAATTTCCTTATGAATTAATTATGAGAGACACTTATGGATTGCATACCAAAGATGACAATACCTAGATCTATTCTTGCTTTTATGCCTAGCTAGGGGCATTAAACGATAGCGCTCGTTGGGAGGCAACCCAATTTTATTTGTGTTCTTCACTTTTTGTTCCTGTTTAGTAATAAATGATTTATCTAGCCTCTGTTATGATTGTGTTTTTATGTTTTAATTAGTGTTGGTGCCAAGTAAAGCATTTAGGACCTTCTTGGGTGATTGTTGTTTGATCTTGCTGAAAAAAATAGAAAGTATGCGCTCAAGAAAATAATTTTCATTTTTCACCAGCGAGCGATAAAATACCAATTCCAACAGCCGTAGATCAACATACAAATTATTTAGGTCTTCCTAATTTTTCAGAATTTTTGGAGTTACAGAAGTATTCAAAACCTCCGGATTGCTACAGACTGTTCTGTTTTGACAGATTCTGTTTTTCGTGTGTTGTTTGCTTATTTTGATGAATCTACGGCTAGTATCGGGGGTATGAACCATAGAGAAGTTTGAATAAAATAAGTTTAACACGAATGTAAATAAAGAATGAGTTAATTATAGTACATTAAAGTGGTGGTTTGCTTTCTTATACTAACGGAGCTCATGAGATCTTCTGTTAAGTTTTGTGTTGTAAAGTTTTCAAGTTTTTGGGTAAAGATTTGATGAATTTTGGAACAAGGAGTGGAAAGAGCCTAAGCTTGGGGATGCCCAAGGCACCCCAAGGTAAAATTCAAGGATAAACAAAAGCCTAAGCTTGGGGATGCCCCGGAAGGCATCCCCTCTTTCGTCTTCGCCCATCGATAACTTTACTTGAGGCTATATTTTATTCACCACATGATATGTGTTTTGCTTGGAGCGTCCTGTATGATTTGGGTCTTTGCTTTTTAGCATAACACAATCATCCTTGCTGTACACACACTTTTGGAGAGACACACATGAATCGGAATTTATTAGAATACTCTATGTGCTTCACTTATATCTTTCGAGCTAGATAATTTTGCTCTAGTGCTTCACTTATATCTTTTTAGAGCACGATGGTGGTTTTATTTTATAGAAATTATTTATATCTCATGATTCACTTATATTATTTTGAGAGTCTTTTAGAACAGCACGGTAATTTGATTTGGTTATAAAATTAGTCCTAATATGATGGGCATCCAAGATGGGTATAATAAAAACTTTCATATATAGTGCATTAAATACTATGAGAAGTTTCATACTTGATAATTGTTTTGAGATATAAAGATGGTAATATTAGAGTCGTGCTAGTTGAGTAATTGTGAAATTGAGAAATACTTGTGTTGCGGTTTGCAAGTCCCGTAGCATGCACGTATGGTAACCGTTGTGACAGCCTGATTTTTGCCCTCTCTTATTTGCCTGATTTTCATTTGGATTTATTTTGAAAGTTGGGGTTTTTGAATCTTTTCATATGGACTTAGACAATTGGGTACCCTTGGCTTTCAATCAAGTGCGTCATTCCCCTCTCTAATCATCATTCCCCTTCTGAACCATCGCAAAATAATCTTGGGAATATTTTTCTTAAATGAAAAATATTCATTTTTCTTCTCTAAAACCCTAGCTAGTTCAATGAGCTCCAAAGCAACCCTTATTTTCTTGCCCACAAAAATCTGAGAAAATTCCCAAATATTCTTTGAAGCCTAGGGCACCTTCCCGAGCAAAAATATTTCATCACTTTTTGGAATATTTTTGCTACAGAAAATATTTTCTGTTCTGGACAGAAATGGTGGTTTCTACAACAACTACCATTTTACTTGCTCCCTTGTGCCTGAATTTTCTTGTGCATCATCACCTTAGTAGATGATGGCTAGCCTCCAAAACACAACCCCCAACTCCCAGCCATTTGACCTCAGTAACATCTCAAAGTTACTGACCAGAAACTTACCTGGCGTGTACAATCTTCTCTACTGCATCTGGAGCCAAACCAAAGTGTGGTAACATTCAAAACTACCACGAACAACATGGCAGACATGAAGTTTGGGCTTAGGTCGGCATGAGGTCAGAGTTCACGCAGTGACCGCATTCGTCCAGGCGTGCTGGCATGCGGCCGACGTGCTCTGCGACGCGCCCGAGCCTCTGTTGATCGCGTGCTCGCTTCCCCGCCTGCCTAAGCGTGCCAAACTTCGCCACCATCCTTGTCTCAACGCCATTAACTCCCCCCGGTGCTCATCGACGCCGGAGCTCGCCGCAGCGAGCACGGGCACGGTCCGGCCAACCCAACAGTGCGGTGTGCACTATGCTCGTCGCCTTCTCCTCGTTCCTGTGCTCGTCCCCGTTCGCCAACAGTCGTCGCGTGAGCTGCGTCGCCGTCTCCCCCTCTCACTAACACCGCTCGTCGCCGGGCACCATGGACAGGTGTCCACCGGCGGAGCCCGAACCCCCCTCTCCGCTCGCCTATAAATGGAGCCACCCCCAGCCTCCTCGAGCACCATCCACCACTCCCACACACCCCACAAGCGCGTAGGAGACCGTAGCCCGGCCGGGCAGGCCACGGGCCGCCGTCCTCGAGCTCGAGCTCGCCGGCGATCCCCTCTGGTCGCTGCAGTAGCTCCAGCCCCTCTCAGGCCAGGGCGACCCTTCCAGGGCCTCCGCCTCTCTCCGGTGAAGCCATCCCGTCCCCCTGGAGCCCCTGAAGTTGCCTCTGCTCGCCGTCTTCCTCATCTCCGGCGACCACCTCCCTCTGCCTCCGCTTGCGAGGTCGATTCCGACGCCGTCCGACCGCCCCTAGCTACGCTACGGGTACAGGCAGGTGCGCCTACATGCTCTATGTCGATCCCTCCCTCTCGTTTTGACCAAAGAGCCCTCGTCGCCGGCGAGAGCTCCGGGAAGCCGCGACCCCCCTCTGTTTCCTTCTCCCCTCCTTCTCACCTGACTAGCGGGGCCCGCTAGTCAGCCACTCTGTATGCACGTGAAGCGGTACGAGTGGTGGCGCCCTGAGGCTTTACGCCTTCGACGTCACCCCCTACTTTGTTTATCTAAATTCAAATTCAATTCAATTCCAGAGAGCTTCAAACAGCTATAACTCTTTAACCATAAGTCCAAATGAATTGATTATTTTTGCATTATGTTCTTTGCAAAGAAATCTAGAAGCTCACCAAAAATGAGATTTTTCTGAGCTGTCTAGAATTTCTGGTGATTTTCAGAAGAGTTCTTGATATTTTCTTCTTGTGTTTAAAATTATTTTCAGAGGGTGATGCTTGTCTTGAGGATCACCAGAAGGTTTGTGAACCTCATCTACACTAAGGCAAGCCACATCAACATTTTCATGGTTCCATTTCAATATTGATGATTTTCTTACTTGAATGAAATGATTAATCCATGCATTTAAATAACTATTATGTTATTTATATTCTGTTAAGTGTGTGTTAGTATTATGCTTGATTTACAGAACCTTGAAACTAGCTTAGTTGGTAAAGAAGTTAAGATCTAATTATGGTAATGATAAAATGATTTGTTATGCATATGAGTAATTGCTTAAAGTTATTTTCTTGCATAAATAAAATAGTTAAATTTGCTAGAAAATATCCTGTTAAGTGCTTGTTTAGCCATTTTACTTAAGTTACCGAATGTTTGAACCTAACTTGGTTGGCAAAGAGAATAGGATTTGCTTGTGGTGATAGTAAAATCTTTGCTATGCATATGAGAAATTAATCGAAGTTATTTTCTTGCATGAGAAAATGATAATGCTTGCTGCAAAATATATTGTTAAAGTGAGAGTTACCCTGACCAGGAAATTAATATAAGTTATTGATGCTTATGCTTAGTATGAATATGGTTGACATTAGTCATTTTCGTTAATATGTGATGCATGTGTAGTATTGCATTTCATGGCATGCTATGACACCGGTCATCTTCATTATAAGTTGAACCTGAATATAACTCAACTTGAATATATCATTGACTGGGTCATGGTGCCGCTGAATCGAGATTTTCCCAGTGCAACCACATTTTCCTTTGTGGGAAGGCCTTGATTCGGTCCATTGACATGCCTCTGGTCGGTGCCTCCAACTAGGCAAGGTTATGGGCATGCTTACGCTGGCCCGGTAAGCAGGCATATCCTTGTGTGCCCATTGTTGAGATTATGGTACCGGGTCCCCGAGTGGGATCGTTTTGGCCACGACGGTGGTCGTTGTGCCTTTGGTAGACACGAGGCCACCCAGGACTAGCCCATTGGGGATTGGGTCGGAGTGGCCGGGAGAGTGTCATGGCAATGGAAGGGTTTTGTCAGAATGCCGTTGGTCCACCCGAATGGGAGTGCGAGGCCATGGGTTCCATGGTGTGGGTACAGTGTGCTACCTCTGCAGAGTGTATAATCTATCGATAGCTGAGTCCACGGTCACGGACACCTCGTAGTAGGTCCCACCATGAGTCAACGTTTAATCAACCTGCACACTAAGTTATGAACTTTGCACTGATGATGATGGCGGAAAGGCCATCGAGATGTTCGAGACCCAATATGGGTCGTGGTTGTGATCGCCGTAAGGATCACGAGTTACTCTAGTCAAGACCATGATGGTGGTTTGGTTGTGATTGCCGTAAGGATCACGAGTTACTCTGGTCAATACCACGATGGTGGTTTGGTTGTGATCGCCATAAGGATCACGAGTTACTCTGGTTAAGACCACGATGGTGGTTTGTTTGTGATCCAAGAATGATCACGGTTGGTAAGTCGGTCCCGAGGGACGTCTATCCCAGGAGCATGAGCACAACATGTTGGAACATTATTGCATTATTAATTGGTTAAATATCATGATATTGTTTGTCATTATGATTATGACTGTTGTGAGCTTGCAAGTACATTCAATGTACTGACCTGGCGTGTCATGCCAGATTTTAGGAAAGTCGCGTTGGAAAGGAGCACTGCTCGAGTCTAGATCGTGTCCACATTGGTGTCCCTGTGCTATGGAGTTTCCGCTATGACGTTGTTCCGCTGCCGCATAGTTGTATGATCGAGGCCCCTTTATGTCCACTAAATAATGTACATATTGTTCAGCCGCACCGTGCGTGCTGCTCGGCCTCGACATCTATTGTAATATAAACTTTGATCCGCTAGCATAAATAAAGCGGTTGTTTTTCTGTACCAAGATGTTGTGTGTTGCCAGAAGACATGGTCTCTGGGCTGGTAATGCAGGGTAAACCGGTCGCTATGAGCCGGGGTGCCACAACGCTTGGTATCAGAGCCGCACTGACTGTAGGCCATGCTAGACTACGACGTGTTAACTGGACGCTAGATATGAGTTTAAGTTGAGTGCCGGTAGCTATTGTAGCTGGTTGTTGCATTGCATGCACTTGATTTATATTTTTTATGCTAACTTGCTAATGGTTGTGAGTGTAGATGGCTCCGGTGCCGTATCCGTGCCAGTTGCAGCTGATGCTGTACACATCACCGCACCTCCTTCGCAACATGTGGCGTCGGCTGTACCTCCTCGGAGACGATCTAGTCTATCGTGTGTACCGGGAGCGTCTAGCTGATTCCGTGTATGAGTATCACGCAGTGGTTACTCTGCGCACTAGTTCCGATTCCGGCTCTTACACTTGTACTTCTCGGAGCAGTTACGCCTCTACCGCTTCTCAGGCTGTCCAGTTTGCTACATTCGAGGTCCTTGTCAAGCTTCGCTACAACGAGGTACGAATGCAAAACCACCCAGGTTTCTTTTACTACCCTTCTCTACATGACAATGGCCATGTACGTTTCCAGATCATTGATCCGGAGTCTGATAGTGTTGCTAGCCACCTTGCTTGTTATGTCACTGCTAGCTATCTTATGATCCATGAGCTAGCTCGAGAGCTGACCCGTGCCTGTACTACTTTAGCCGCTGCTTTGGTCACTACTAGATCTGCCACTACTCCATCTTCTCAGGGATTTACTCCGTATATTCCAGCCAGTTCTAGTTCCCCTGTTTTACCGGTTACTCCTCCGAGTAGCTCAGGCACCTCAACGGTGAACCCTCTCAGTACTCCTGCCGAGTGGGTTTCACTTCTCACTACTCATGTAGCCCCGATGCTTCATCCTACCCCTGCCCCTGAGGGAGATCCCTCGAGGCAGAGTCGTCGTGTTACCTTTAACCCGGAGGTTTCCATTAACCTCGTCAGCTCAGGATCCGAGTCCGCTTCAGGGGAGGACACCGCAGCACCAGCAGAGCAGTAGTACCTCAGAGTATTCGCAGTCGTCCGGCTAATGTACGGAGGTAGCTGTACGAGTCATGATGTTTCGTTGAATGTATGAGAGTAGTTGAACCTGTCATGTTGTTTATCTTTCATGTATGAGTCTATGTATAATTATGTTGGGACTTTATTCGCCATATTTTCTTCGCTCTTTTGTTTTCTTCCGGGATTTGTCGCTGGCTTTTCCCCAAATTTATTCTTGGATGTTTCTCATCTCGATTGCGTTGTCTTGGGAAAAATCCACAATAGGATGACGCGGGGAGGCATCAGTAGCAACGTTCATGAGGGAACTCCTGTTCATCGTTCCGCATGACAGGCAAGACATTCGCCCGAGCTGTACGTTCCGACACCGCCTCCACTGCCAAATCCGCCCTCCACCGAGCAAATTCTGCGTATGTTTGAGGAAAGAAGGAACAATGATCTGCTTGAAATGTTAAGAAGTGTGCAAGCTATGGTTGGACAGAATGGAAATCAGAACGGTCATTACTCAAAGCTGTCAGATTTTCAAAGGACCAAGCCACCCAGTTTTAGTCAGATTGTTGACCCATTGGATGCACACGATTGGTTGCGTACCATTGAGAAAAAGCTTGAGATTGCTCGTACAGAAGAAAATGATAAAGTTCCATTTGCAACTCATTACCTTGAAGGCGCTGCTGCCATATGGTGGGAAAATGCAAAAGCCATGTGGCCTGCTGATGAAGAAATCACCTGGGAAAAATTTAAGGATCAGTTTGGGAAATATCATATCCCTACTGGAGTTATGAAGGTTAAGCAGCGTGAATTTCTCACACTCGTCCAAGGGAATCAGTCTATGGGGGAATATTTGCAAAAATTCAATCACCTGGCCCGTTACTCCCTTTATGACATGGCCACCGAAGAAAGAAAGATTGACAGATTTCTTGGAGGCTTAAATCCGCAACTCCGGTGCAATCTCAGTATGTTTGATTTCCTAGATTTCCAAACTCTGGTAAACAAGGATTTCATTGCTGAACGGGAGCACAAGCTTATATCAGATAATAGGCCTACCAACAACGACAACAAGAGTAAGTTTGAGCCAAAGAAGGATGGGCAACCAGTGCAAAAGGCTCGTACCTGGCAGCATACTCAGGTGGAAAACAAGCCAAATTGGCAACAGAATGTTAACAAGACCACCACTCAAGTCAGGAATATCATGACCAACCCCATGCACGAGGAGCGTCGGCGCAATAATTCTTGCTTCAGTTGTGGGCAGAATGGACATTATGCCAAACAGTGCCCCAAGAACAACAAGGCGGATGCCCCATTCAGGCCACAAGTCAACTTTATAGAGTCATGCCGGACCCAGCAAAACATTACTGGGCACGTGCATCATCTCTTAGCCGATGAAGCACAAGAGAACCCCGAAGTCGTCATTGGTATGTTTTCTGTAAATGACATACCTGCCGTAATTTTATTTGACTCTGGGGCTTCCCATTCTTTTATTTCTCGGAGTTTTGCTGCCCAAAACAAATTTCCTTGTACACTTTTGGGCAAAAATATGTTGGTACAAACCCCGGGATCTCTAATACAGAGCAACCTGGTCTACCGTGATCTGGAATCAATATCAACAGAGTCTACTTTCCAACCTCTCTAATAATTATTGAGTCTGAAAAGTTGGATATTATATTGGGTATGAATTGGTTGACCCAATATCAAGTTTCCATAAACTACGCAACATGAGAAGTCACTTTGACCAGTCCAAATGGGCAGACTACCAAATTCTATGCTCGCAAGAATATACCCAAACAAGAATTGGTTTTCACCGTTGTGGCTAACTTGGAATTAATTCTTGTGGTCAGCCAATACCCTGATGTATTTCCAGAAGAACTGCCAGGCATGCCACCAGATCGAGAGCTAGAATTTGCAATAGACCTTGTGCCTGGAACTGCACCTCTATACAAGAAGTATTACCGGATGCCCTCATCAGAATTAGTGGAGCTAAAGAAACAGCTTGATGAACTTCTCCAGAAAGGATATATTCATCCCAGCTCTTCACCATGGGGATCACCCGCTATTTTCGTGGACAAAAAGGATGACGGCCTCCGCATGTGCGTGGATTACCGCTAGCTGAATGAGGTCACCATCAAAAAGAAATATCCGCTACCAAGGATTGATGATTTGTTTGATCAGCTCAGTGGGGGTAAGGTATTCTCTAAGATCGATTTATGGACCGGATATCATCATCTCAAAATTAAAAAGGAAGATATTCCTAAGACCGCATTCGCTACTCGGTACGGTCTTTATGAATATACAGTGATGTCCTTTGGTCTCACCAATGCCCCTGCTTTCTTCATGCATATGATGAACAAAGTATTCATGGACTTCCTCGACAAATTCGTGGTAGTCTTCATCGATGACATCCTCATTTACTCCAAGGGTGAAGACGAGCACAAGGATCACCTCCGAGCAGTGCTACAACGACTCCGCGACCATCGGCTTACGCCAAATTCAGTAAATGTGAGTTTTGGCTCAAGCAAGTTGGGTTTCTCGGACATGTACTATCCGCGGAAGGTATATCCGTCGACCCAAGCAAAGTAAAGGATGTGCTTGATTGGTTGCCGCCCATGATAGTGACACAGATCCAGAGTTGTCCGACTCTGGACAAGATTCGCTCTCATTGTCTTCACTCGAAGACATAGGTTTTTGGTTTAGGCATCACTTCAGTCATTCTGACTGGTTCTCTTGGACCCCACTTAATAGTACGGTGATTCCTATGACTCAACACAAAAGAAAAAGAACTACGAAAGATCTAAGTCTTCGAGCTCCATAGGCTTCATATCGTGTCTTCTCTTGTCATAGTCTTCAATGTGAATATCTTCATATACCACCTTTGACTTCAATGTCTTCATACATTTTTAGGGGTCATCTCTGGTAGTAAAACCGAATCATGAGGGACTTCTACCTGTGTTATTCTGCAACTCTCACAAACACATTAGTCCCTCAACTAGGTTTGTCGTCAATACTCCAAAACCAACTAGGGGTGGCACTAGATGCACTTACAATCTCCCCCTTTTTGGTGATTGATGACAAACTAGTTGAAGTTTTCAATGGGGAATATAATCTGTGAAACTGTAAAGGATAGGGAATTGTCTTCATAATTTGCAAGGGCTCCCCCTAAAGATGTGCATAATAGTTAATTTGCTTTTGGAATGCAAATGCACATGGCAGGTGGTACTTGTGGAGATCCACTTCAACTTATGATGACAATCCACTATGCATGTGAAAGTATATGAAGATAATGCCATGCATAATGGAAAATGGACGACTGCAGAATGATCTAAGTGCGGAATTTATCGTCGCACATGCGGAATTTATCTTCGCAAAACAAGGTGGCAAATAAGTAGCAGACGACCATCTAGTTTAAGTGTTACAACTCATAAGAACCAAATGTAGCAAAAAAACGAGAGTTGTAAGCACGAAGCAAAATATAAGGCACCCGCCCATATGAACCCGCTTGAAGACTATCAATCTCATATGCTTCTTCCCCTTTTGTCAGTAATGACCAAAAAGGTTTGAAGACATGGAGCCTCTACTCATTCTCATGAGGAGTAGGTGAAGTAGCAGGGTTGTTGGTGTTGTTTGGCGGTGCAGAAGAGCTTGGAGGTGCTGAAGGAGGTGGCGGTGAAGTAGCATCGTCTTCTTCCTCAATAATTCTGGCAGTGACTATGGCAGCAGAGGAAGAGAACTCAGAGTCTTCAAGGGATGGAGTTCCCAGCAGCACAGCCCTTCGAGGAGGTGTGGAGTCAAACTTGAATCTCTCAGTGAAGCCATCCTCTTGAAGATTAGCTTCAGAAAGCATCATCGTTAGCCCTTTCCATGTGCGGTGACAGGTTCCATGGGCAACGAAAGCATTCTTGGTGGCAAGATTTCGAGTGCGATTAACATCCACCAAGAGGCTTTTTATCTGACGCTTCAGCTAGTCATGATGCCTATCTTATTTCTGATGTAGGGCCACAAGAAGCTCTCGGTCGTTGAGAACACGAGTGCGCTTCTTGGGTCTTGAAGCAGTGGCACTGTCAGTGGCTTCAGTGGAAGCAGGGTGTGGTGCACGTGTAGTGCCAGCCAAAGGATACACCCGAGAAACTGCTTCAACGCCTTCAACGTTCTGTGTAAAACTCTGATGTTCTGCATTCTGAAGACTTAGAGCTTGCTTGGCAGGCTCAAAATATATGGCTTCAGTAGACATGTCCACGTCAGGCAAGAAGATTCAATGGTTGCGGGCTGAGGGCTGATAAGAGATGGCGGAGTGTAGCTTGATCAGCCGCATGACCCAAGGGGCGTAGAACTTCAAACCAAACAGATCAATGCCTGATGCAGCAAGTTGGCGTATGAAAAAGTCCTGTGCATTGAGGCATTTTCCATGAAGTATATAGAAGACCAAAGTCTTCATTGCACCCTGAAGCTTGGCATTTGGAGAGTGCCCTTTAATAGGCCAGAGAGTTCGCCTGATGATGTGATAGATGGTTCTGGGCAGGTACTCAAGGTCTTCAACGAAGAACTCTGTGGGATACGCAGCATCTTGAGGAAATGGCTTCATCATGCTGAGCATTTGACTCATATTAGGTTCTGGCCGCTGAAAGATGCTCTCAATAGCTTCAGCATGCAGCTGACAGCCTTGCTCGAAGAGATCGCCAGGAGTGGGCAAGCCAGTGAGCTTAATGATGTCAAATGCATTGGCTTCGTGATGAACGTTGCCAGTCATCCACTCCAGGACCCAAGTCTTCGAATCTCTGCCGTATCCTTTGATGTGAAGTGTGGCATAGAATTGTAGCAGCAGCTCTTCATTCCAATGCTCTTCAGCAGTAACAAATTGCAGCAGACCCACTTGCTTGAAGCAATCCAACGCTTCTTCTAGACAGGGCAGACCAGCTATAGCTTCAACGTCAAGGCGCTTGTGTGGGAAGATGCGACCTTGGTTGTAAAGAATGCAAGAGTAATAGCTTCACTGAGGATAGCTCCAGAACCGATCAGATGATATCCGTTCCCTTGAGTAGGGGTTCCTGGAGCTATTGAAGAACGTGTTGTCTGCCCTGAAGCCATTGATGTTGAAGGAGCCAGGTGCTGATGCAGGACCTGGAAACCTTGGCAGTCTTGGGATTGGCTTCTGGACCTAAGGCCTGTGCTCAACATGATAGTTGAATTGGGGACTGACAGCACACTCAGGAACAAAAGTGGCAGGATCAGTGGCTTCGCTGTCTTCTGAAGCTTTTGCTGGGGAGGGCTCCACATTAGCTTCGTTGTTGGTTGTGGCAGCCTCAAGATTTTCATCCTCCACTTGACTAGCTGGAGGGTCGGTCACAGGCACGTTCTCCTGGAGAACTGCTTCTTGGTGGAGCAGGGGAGTGGGATCTTGTGGTACTTCTTCTTCTACGGCTGATGCAGCCGGAATGTCTTCAGCATAGACTTGAGGCCTTGGACCTTTGCGAAGCCTGCGGAACGCAGACGACGCCTGTGGAGTTGGAGTGGGCTGGGCCTCATAGTCTTCTTCCTCTTGAGGGCGATCCGCCCATGAAGCATCCTGTGCAATTGGCGTCAGTGGACGACCAATGCTGATGAGTTCGCTGTTCTCTAACTGAGGAAGGGCTGCATCATCTTCTACATTGTCATGATGACCAATGTATTCAGCAGCGATGTGATCAGCTGCTGGAATGTCTTCAGCTTCAGGAGCCTCTGTGGAAGCAGGCTCATGAACCGTCAGTTGATGTTCTGCGTCAGGATGAACCATAGAAATGGGTTCAACTATCAAGGGCTCTGTGGGAGCAGCCCGAGCTTTCTTGGTTTTTCGCTTTTTCTTGGTGGGGGCAGTAGGAGAGTCTTCAGAGTGTTTCCTCTTCCTGGATTCAGCCTCAGCAGTTCTTGTCTTCTTGAGCTCTGAAGCTGTTGACCGGCTCTTTGGCTTCGAGCCAGTCATTCTTGTTGGGAATACAATCGGAACTGCTTCTTGCCTTGGTGCATCAGATTCAGCCGTAGCAGGCTTCTTCTTCTTCTTTGCGGCCATCCTGGGGTCGATGCCAGGACGCCCAAGTGCCTTGCGCTTCTCAGCCTCATTATAGGCTTGCACACATTTGTCAGCCAGAGTCTTCATGCGCTCACGCGAACCCTGAGCTTCTGCATGCTTCTTCACAAAGACTTCCTTGAGCTCATGCATCATTGTCTTGAAGTTCTTCACTTCTTGCACGCTGAGCTTGGCCATATCCTTCTTGAACTGAGCCTTTTCATAGTCAATCTTCTGCTTCAGCTCAACAATGCGCTGGGCAATAGCAAGTTCTGAAGCAATGGTGCCTTGGAAGGCGACACTGAGGCCAATGGGTAGCTGCAGATCTTCAAAGCTGATGTTTGGCGTGTCAAACCACTCATCAATGAAGTTGTGGATGATGGTGACATCAAAGAGAGGCAGATCATTGAAGATTTCTGCTTCTTCTTTTCTCTTGATGAGTTGCTCAAGAGCGTCATCTGCAAGATCTTCATCACTTGACAGATCAATGTCGTCGTTGTGCAGAATGGCAGCAGCTGTTAGCTCTTTGCCAGTGTGAAACAGAGGCATCTTGGCCTTCTGGGGCCTTGAGACGCGTGATAAGTCTTCAGACTGCACACTGTCTTCAAGAGCTGCAGTTGCCAATGGCTTTGCCCTTGAGATTTTTGGTGAAGGGGCCGGCTTTGAAGCTTTTGGCTTCTTCAACTGCTTTGGCTTCGGCACTGCAGGTGCGTCATCAGACTCAGTGTCAGCTACAGGCTCATTCACTGCAGTCCCTTGAACCAAGATGTAGGTGATGAGGCCTTCAAGGTTGGCGAAAGGGCCGATGACATTGGGTTCTGCATGTCGTGTGCCATCTTCCCTTGGAGATGAGGGACCAGGATTGAAGTCTAACCCAAAAGTCTTCTTGTTCTGCTTCGCTGAGTTCTGAGCAAAGTGGAAGTTGCGCTTGAACAGATTGTCGTCACGACACCATAGCAGTGACGACGAGTGTGCATCAGCAGGCTGTGGTCCACGGACCATGCATGGATAGAAGCCTTGAGCAATGGCTTCATCTTTGGACCTGGGTAGAAGATTCTTGAATAGGATGTCTCCCCATGGTCTCTTGATGGCGCTTTTCTCAGCATACTCCTGGGTCACAAATCTGTATTTGAACCATTGTTCTGCCCAATATCTTCGAATCCATTGGATTCGGGTCTTGCGCTGACTGTAATCCTCTTCAGGATCTGTCTTGTACATTTCTGAGAGTTCATCTGGCAGATCTCTGGAGGTCTCACCACGACACTTTCTGCCACCCTTCCTTGCTGCTTTCTCTGAAGCCATAAACTTTAACTTGAAAGGCTTCAAGACGTTCAAAGGCTTCAAAGGTTTTCGTTTGCTGGACCAACATGAACTGGCTTCGGGAGAATTTATGTGATGCTGTAAGAATTCTGCAAATGAATGCAGACTATGAGAACCAAAGGATTCTCCCACGGACATGTACCTGTGACAGCATTAAGGTGCGAGGGAAGGGGAAGAGGTCATATGCATTCTCAGAAGATTTTGAAGATAAATCAGTTTAGAAGACATTGACCTCATCGTGCGAAGACATTCACTCATAGATAAGAAGTTGGTTTCAGATTTGTACGAATCCACAGATCAGTACAAGTGAGGAATCTAACTACTTTGTGAAGCACAAGTGAATATACTAGGCATGTTTATGAGATGCAGTATGAGAGAGATCTAGCTTGTGTGAACAGAAACTGCTTGTGGTAGAAAGTGACAGATCAATAGGATCAACGGTGCTGTAAAAAGGGAGTTTTATTTACCACACTGAGAACTGCTAGACGAAGTGGGAGATGAGGCAGAGCAGTTCGATCCTCCGTGCCCTAACTTGGCGACGGAGGACACCTACGGCGACGGCGGAGAGGACGATGTCCGCGGTCGGCGTGAAGACGGTGTCGGAGAGGTTGCGGCAGCGAAGCGCTTCGTCGCCGGCATCGTCGAGAGCTAGCGGTGGCGCTAGGGTTTGTGCGAGGGTGGAAGAAGAGATAATGACCGCTATAAGTGTGTATTTATAGGCACATGGGCGGCACTATGCTATTGCACAGGTGCCCCTGGCGATTCGCATTTGGGGAACACGTGGCCATTATGCGGAATTTTGGGGTTTGTTCCACGTCCCACGCACGCCTGGATTGTCGGGTGGTCGTTCCTACTTCTCCGGAATTCATGTGGAGGAATGAGCATTGAAAACGGACTTAATGGTTGTCTCTGTATCTTCTTCTGACAAGGATGCAGAGAAGACATTCGACAGTTTCAATAGAATGCATATGACTTGGAGAGATAGAGTTTGAGATAGAAAGCATAGAGAGGTTAGGGTCCGATCACATTCACTTAGTTCAAAAGATTCAACACGAAGACATAGCTATAAGTGAATGCTGTAGAGGACAGAATACTAGCATATATATATATATATATATATATATATATATAATCAACATAGTGAAGATAATCATGAAAATATGTTGAGATCGAAGCCAAACCAAATGTGAAGACATTGCAAGGTAACGCCATGAGTGAAACACTTCAAAATAGAACGTTTGGTGGTGGCGTTACCCACCGTATAGGAAGTATTAGACCCAGACACGGCGCACAATTATTGTGGCGCTCCGAAGTCAAATTCCACATTAATGTATTCACACTTAGAATGTATGTCTTCATTGATTGAAGATATACTTCACTTCGTGTGTTGCACATCTAAGTCATCAATATGCATAAGGGTTAGGATGTGTGCCTGATCACAGGACATTTGAGGATTCCAGGATATTTAGCTCACACCGTAACTTGCAAAACCTCTTCCCATCCAAGGGCTTGGTGAAGATATCTGCCAATTGCTCTTCAGTGTTGACGTGTATGATATCAATGTCTTCCTTCACAACATGATCTCTGAGAAAGTGATGACGAATTTCAATGTGCTTTGTCTTCGAGTGCTGAACTGGGTTGTTAGCAATCTTGATGGCGCCTTCGTTGTCGCAATAAAGTGGCACTTGCTTCAGATGAATGCCATAGTCCATGAGTGTTTGCTTCATCCACAGAAGCTGAGCGCAGCAAGATCTAGCATCAATGTATTCAGATTCAGCAGTGGAGAGAGATACACAGTTCTGCTTCTTTGAAGACCAACATACAAGTGATCGTCCCAGAAAGTGACATGTGCCTGAGGTAGACTTGCGATCAACTTTGTCACCAGCATAATCAGCATCTGAGAATCCAACCAGATCAAACTCTGAGCCCTTTGGATACCATAATCCTAGAGTTGGAGTGTGAGCCAAATATCAAAGAATTCGCTTCACAGCTAAGTGATGCGACTCCTTTGGTGCCGCTTGAAATCGAGCACACATGCAAACACTAAGCATAATATCTGGCCTAGATGCACATAGATAAAGTAAAGAACCAATAATGGAGTGGTATACCTTTTGATCAAACTCTTTACCATTGTCGTCAGGACCCAGATGATGTTTGGCTGGCATTGGTGTTGTGAAGCCTTTGCAGTCTTGCATACCGAATTTCTTCAGGCAATCTTTGAGATACTTCTCTTGAGATATGAAGATGCCATTGCGTTGTTGTCGTATTTGAAGACCAAGGAAGAACTTCAGCTCCCCCATCATGGACATCTGATATTGCTCTTGCATCATATATCCAAACTCTTCACTGTACTTCTGATTGGTGCAGCCGAAGATAATGTCATCCACATATATTTGGCACACAAATAGTTCACCATCATATGTCTTCGTGAAAAGAGTGGGATCTAGGGAACCAGGTATGAAGCCTTTGCTCTTCAGGAAGTATTTGAGTGTGTCATACCAGGCCCGAGGGGCTTGTTTGAGGCCATACAGTGCCTTGTTGAGCTTGTATACCATGTCAGGATGTTTTGGATTTTCAAAGCCAGGTGGTTGTGCAACATACACTTCTTCTTCAATCTTGCCATTAAGAAAGGCACTCTTCACATCCATTTGATATAGAAGTATGTTATGATGATTTGCATAGGCCAGCAGTATGCGTATGGCTTCAAGTCTAGCCACAGGAGCAAATGTTTCATCGAAGTCAATGTCTTCCACTTGAGTATATCCTTGAGCAACGAGACGAGCTTTGTTTCTGACAACTTGACCATGCTCATCTTGCTTGTTGCGGTATATCCATTTGGTGCCTATTATATTGTGCTTCCATGGATCAGGACGCTTAACCAGTTCCCATACATTATTCAGCTCAAACTGTTGAAGCTCTTCTTGCATAGCTTGAATCCATTCAGGTTCCATGAAGGCTTCTTCAACTTTCTTGGGTTCTGCTATTGAGACGAATGTGAAGTGCCCACAGAAATTTGCTAGCTGAGTTGCCCTTGAACGAGTGAGTGGACCAGGTGCATTGATGCTATCAATTATTCTTTCAATCTGCACTTCATTGGCAACGCGAGGATGTACAGGGCGAAGACTTTGCTCTTGCTGTTCATTGTCGTTGTTGGAAGGAATATCTTCAGGCTGAGCATTGTCTTCATGTTGATCAGGTGCTGAAATGATAAGTTCTTCTTCAGGATGAGCTTCAGAAGGTATAATTTCTCCAGTTCCCATTAGCTTGATTGATTCACTGGATGGAACTTCATCTAGCGCATTTGGCAGTTGCTCTCTTTGTGAACCGTTGGTCTCATCGAACCGCACATCCACTGTTTCAACCACTTTGTAATGAAAGAGATTGAAGACTCTGTAGGAGTGAGAATCCTTTCCATATCCAAGCATAAAACCCTCATGTGATTTTGGTGCAAACTTTGAGGTGTGATGTGGGTCCTTGATCCAGCACCTTGCGCCAAATACTCTGAAGTAACTGACATTTGGCTTCTTGCCAGTAAGGAGCTCATAAGATGTCTTGTTCAGTAGCTTGTGAAGATAAACACGATTGATTGTATGGCATGCAGTATCAATGGCTTCAGGCCAGAATTTTCTTGGGGTCTTGTATTCATCTAGCATCGTTCTGGCCATTTCAATTAGTGTTCTGTTCTTGCATCCGACGACGCCATTCTGCTGTGGCGTGTACGGGGCTGAGAATTCATGTGTGATGCCCAAGGTATCAAGATATGTATCAAGGCCAGTGTTCTTGAATTCGGTGCCATTGTCACTTCTGATGTGCCTTATCTTGGCGCCAAAATTGTTCATAGCTCGATTGGCGAAGCGTCTGAAGACATCCTGCACTTCAGTCTTGTAAAGGATTATGTGCACCCAAGTATATCTAGAATAATCATCAACAATAACGAAGCCATAGAGGCAAGCAGTAGTAGTTAGAGTTGAGTAATGAGTGGGACCGAAAAGATCCATGTGAAGCCGTTCGAAGGGTTGAGTAGTGGTCATGATTGTCTTCGAGGGATGTTTGGCCCTCGTCATCTTCCCTGCTTCACAGGCACCGCATATGTGGTCTTTCTTGAACTTGACGCCCTCGATGCCTATGACATGCTTCTTCTTCGCAAGGGTGTGGAGGTTCCTCATGCCAGCATGTCCAAGCCTCCGATGCCAGAGCCAGCATTCTGAAGCCTTTGCTAGAAGACATACTGCATGCTGTGGCCCTGCTGAGAAATCTACCATGTACAAATCATCTTTTCGATACCCTTCAAACACTAGAGACTTGTCAGATTCCATTAGTACAAGGCAACGATATTTTCCAAACATTACGATCATGTTCAAATCGCAAAGCATTGAGACAGACATTAAGTTGAAGCCAAGGGATTTAACAAGCATGACTTTATCCATGTGTTGATCCCTTGAGATTGCAACTCTACCTAGACCCAATACCTTACTTTTACCAGTGTCAGCAAATGTGATGTGGCTCTTGTCGGATGGACGTAAGGTTGAGTCCATAAGAAGACTTCTTTTGCCAGTCATGTGATTTGTACACCCACTGTCAATAATCCATTCTGAAGACGCTGGTGTCGTACCCTATAGTGTAGTTAGGGGGATAGGCTTCACCAAGAGCATTGTGAAGCAAAAACATTTGACGAACCAGTG
The DNA here is from genome assembly GCF_003073215.2 of Triticum urartu. Lineage (NCBI taxonomy): Eukaryota > Viridiplantae > Streptophyta > Magnoliopsida > Poales > Poaceae > Triticum > Triticum urartu. The sequence goes on from NC_053028.1 coordinate 391,958,807, forward strand.
GGTTATGAAAGCTTAGATCCAAGTTAGGACTAATAGGGAGAGTAGCAAGCGATTCAGGTACGAAGTACATAGTAAGACCATTTTGGGCATTTGATCTTGCGCCCTACAAGATGTTTAAGGTCCCCAGCAATAGCGTCAGACGATTTTGGTTTTCTGCTGGAGACCTTTCCCTGCAAAAGAGAGTTAAGCTTTCTTAGCCACCCACATCTTCAAGGGCGGCTTAGAAGCAATGAGTCTAAGTGCAGCATCTGAGAATTTTGGCTTTGAAGCCCTAGCAAACAGTCTTGCAGGCGGACAATAGTACTCATAAGAATAAGCAGAATAGTTCTTGGTCTTATGAACATGGCGGTTTGATGAACCGGTCCCATATTCATATGCCTGAGTATGGTTTCCCTGCAAAACATTTGCATTAGTGCGACTCAGGTGAGTCTTCTGTCTGTATGAAGCCTTTGGACCGTATGGTGCCTTTGGTCTGAGGTTTGTCTTCTTCACGTGAGGTGTCATGAAGACATTCACAGGAAGATTTTCCAGACACCTTTTCGGAACCCAGATCTTCTTCATAGGCGGTCCATTCCTGCAGTTAGTACCAATGTACCTGGCAAACACTTCACCATTCTGATTCTTAAACAGTATATAGTTTGCATCAAAGGATTCATCAATGATAATGGGGTTAGCACAAGTGAAGCCAGTTAGATTGGATGGATCTGCTGAAGGTTCCTTTGCAGCAACCCACATGGTTTTGGGGTACTGCTCAGGTTTCCAGTAAGAGCCATCTGCATTCATTTTCCTTACGAACCCAACACCCTCTTTCCTAGGGTTTCGGTTCAGAATCTGCTTTTTGAGGACATCACATAGTGTCTGATGCCCTTGAAGACTTTTGTACATCCCTGTTTCAAGCAATGTCTTCAACCTAGCATTCTCATCAGCAATAGCGGTGGTATCCTCAGCAGAGGGGTTAGTTACCACATCAACAGTTGAAGATATTGCAACAGTAGTAGCAGTAGAACATTCAGCAACAGAAGTAACATTATCATGCTCAATGCATTTAAGACATGGTGGTTCAAATCCTTCCTGAGCAGGACTGATCTGTTTGGCGCGAAGTGACTCGTTTTCCGTTTGAAGATCTTCATGAACCGCTCTCAATTTCTCAAGATCCTGCTTCCTTTGAAGATAATCATAGGAAAGCTTTTCATGAGTTGTTGAGAGATTTTCATGATGACTTTCAAGTTCCTGATACTTAACGTGAAGATTTTTTATGTCTTCAATTAAGGATTCCGATCGAGTCATTTCAGCACCTAACAGATCATCGCTTCTGTCTAACAGTTTTTGAATATGTTCCATAGCTTTCTGTTGTTCAGTTGCAATTTTAGCAAGTGTTTTGTAGCTAGGTTTTGAACCACAATCAGAGTCATTGTCACTAGATGTTTGATAGTGAGTAGTGCGTGTGTTTACCTTGGCACCGCGTGCCATGAAGCAGTAGGTAGAAGCGGAGTAGTCCTTGTCATTTTCATCGGTGTCGGTGATGAAGTCATTGTCTTCAGTGTTGAATATGGACTTGGCAACGTATGCTGTAGCCAGACTTGTGACGCCTGAGTCGGATTCCTCCTCAGACTCCACCTCCGCCTCCTCAGAAGCAGACTCCTCCTCTGAATCCATTTCCTTGCCAACAAACGCACGTGCCTTGCCAGATGAGCTCTTCTTATGTGATGAAGACTTTGAGGAAGACTTGGAAGAAGACTTTGAGTATTTCTTCTTCTTCTTCTTGTCGTCAAAGTCATATTCCTTGCTCTTCTTCTTCTTTTTGTTCTCATTGTCCCACTGTTGACACTCAGAGATGAAGTGGCCAAGTTTCTTGCACTTGTGACATGTTTTCCTCTTGTAGTCATGAGCAGGAGCTTCATCATTCCTTGAACTTGATCGGGAAGACTTTATGAAGCCTTTCTTCTTGGTGAATTTTTGGAACTTCTTGACAAGCATAGCAAGTTCCCTTCCAATGTCTTCAGGATCATCAGAACTGCCGTCAGATTCTTCTTCAGATGAGGAGACACATTTTGCCTTCAAGGCACGAGTTCGCCCATAGTTTGGACCGTAGATATCTCTTTTCTCCGAAAGCTGAAACTCATGTGTGTTGAGCCTCTCAAGTATGTCAGACGGATCGAGTGTCTTGAAATCAGGACGTTCTTGAATCATCAGGGCCAGGATGTCAAACGAACTATCAAGTGATCTCAGCAGCGTCTTGACGACTTTGTGTTTGGTAATCTCAGTGGCGCCGAGGGCTTGAAGCTCATTTGTGATGTCAGTGAGTCGGTCAAATGTGTGCTGGACATTCTCATTGTCATTTCGCTTGAAGCGGTTGAAGAGGTTGCGAAGGACACTGATTCTCTGATCTCTCTGGGTTGAGATGCCTTCATTGACCTTGGAGAGCCAGTCCCAGACCAGCTTGGATGTCTTCAAAGCACTCACACGGCCATACTGTCCTTTGGTCAGATGACCACAGATGATATTCTTGGCAGTAGAGTCCAATTGAACGAATTTCTTGACATCAGCAGCAGTGACACCTTCTCCAGCCTTAGGAACACCGTTCTCGACGACATACCATAGGTCGACGTCAATGGCTTCAAGATGCATACGCATCTTATTCTTCCAGTAGGGATATTCAGTTCCATCAAAGACGGGGCACGCAGCGGAGACTTTAATTATCCCTGCAGTCGACATAGCTAAAACTCCAGGTGGTTAAACCGAATCACACAGAACAAGGGAGCACCTTGCTCTGATACCAATTGAAAGTGCGTTATATTGACCAGAGGGGGGTGAATAGGCGATTTTTATGGAAGTCTTCAGAACATGGGAGTTTTGAAGACAAACGATAAAAATAGACCTATTACCATGCAGTGGAAGGTAGACTACACTAGGCAAACCATAGTCAAGTATTCAATGAAGTGAAAGCACAAAGACTAATAGCAGCTAGGTAGTAAGGATCAGATAGGAAGATATTGTGAAGCCAAACAGAACACGCAGTCACTTAGTGAAGACAAATGATAGAGCAAACATACAATGACTTCACAAGGAGTAACAGTAAGTAACATGAAGTGAAGATGAAACCAGTGACTCATTGAAGACAATGATATGTTGAACCAGTTCCAGTTGCTGTGACAACTATACGTCTGGTTGGAGCAGCTAGCTATTTAAACCTTAGGACACACAGTCCCGGACACCCAGTCCTGAACACGCAGCTCAGGACACCCAGTCCTCACTGTATTCTCCTTGAGCTAAGGTCACATAGACCTCGCCCAATCACTCTGGTAAGTCTTCAAGGTAGACTCCCAAACCTTCACAGACTTCGTTCACTGGCAATCCACAATGTCTCTTGGAAGCTCAGAACGCGACGCCTAACCGGCTGGAGGATGCACAGTCCTCAAGTGTAATAAGTCTTCAGATCACACAGACAAGAAGACTTAAGTGATGCCCAATTCTCTCTGGCTCTGGTGGTTAGGTCTTTATCCTCGCAAGGAATTCTCTCTCAAAGGCTTCGAGGTGGGTTGCTCTCAAACGACAAAAGCCGTGCTTTCAATCTGAGCAGCCAACCATTTATGGTTGTAGGGGGTGGGCTATTTATAGCCACTTGGCAACCCGACCTGATTTGTCCGAAATGACCCTGGATCACTAAGGAACTGACACGTGTTCCAACGGTCAGATTTCAAACTCACACGGCAACTTTACTTGGGCTACAAGCAAAGCTGACTTGTCCGACTCTGGACAAGATTTGCTCTCATTGTCTTCACTCGAAGACATAGGTTTTTGGTTTAGGCATCACTTCAGTCATTCTGACTGGTTCTCTTGGACCCCACTTAACAGTACGGTGGTTCCTATGACTCAACACAAAAGAAAAAGAACTACGAAAGATCTAAGTCTTCGAGCTCCATAGGCTTCATATCGTGTCTTCTCTTGTCATAGTCTTCAATGTGAATATCTTCATATACCACCTTTGACTTCAATGTCTTCATACATTTTTAGGGGTCATCTCTGGTAGTAAAACCGAATCATGAGGGACTTCTACCTGTGTTATTCTGCAACTCTCACAAACACATTAGTCCCTCAACTAGGTTTGTCGTCAATACTCCAAAACCAACTAGGGGTGGCACTAGATGCACTTACAATTTCATGACGGGATTGCCTAAGACTCAGCAAGGAAATGATGCAATCTGGGTCATAGTGGACACCTTAACCAAGGTTGCTCACTTCATTCCGATCAGCACCAGATATCGAGCAGATCAACTTGCACAGATGTATGTATCCAGAATCGTCAGTCTGCAAGGAGTACCGCGAACCATCACTTCCGACCGAGGTTCCCTATTTACCTTCGCTTTTTGGTCCCGTCTCCATCAAGCCTTGGGGACAGCGCTGAAATATAGTACTGCTTATCATCCTCAGACCGATGGACAGACAGAGCGGGTAAATCAAATACTTGAAGATATGTTGCGAGCCTGTGCTTTAGCCCAAGGACCTAAATGGGAAGATTTCTTGCCATATGCCGAGTTTTCTTACAACAACAGCTTACAGACCAGTCTAAAGATGTCACCGTATGAAGCTCTGTATGGCCGTAAGTGCCGCACTCCTTTAAATTGGTCTCAAACTGGAGGTAGCCGTATCTTCAGAACAGATCTCATGATGGAAGCTGAGAAACAAGTTAAGGAAATCAGGGACAGATTGCAATTGGCCAAATCTCGACAGAGAAGTTATTATGATGCAAAGCACCGACAGATCAAGTTTGAACCCGGAGAACACGTATACCTCCGAGTGACTCCTATGAAAGGGGTCAAGAGATTCCAGACCCGTGGAAAGTTGGCACCCAGGTTTATTGGTCCATTCCCGATTATGTCCCGAGTGGGTACTGTTGCATATCAGTTGGACTACCCGCTGAATTGGCAGACGTGCATAACGTGTTTCATGTTTCACAATTAAGACGCTGCATATCCCCGCCTGAGAAAAGGACTGCTATGGCTGAGGTAGAATTGGCAAATGATTTGACCTATGAAGAAAGACCATTTAGAATTTTGGATCAGATGGAAAGGGTTACTCGCAGTAAAGTAAGAAGATTTTACAAAGTTCAGTGGGAGCATCACACAGAGTCAGAATCAATTTGGGAGCGGGAAGAATTCCTAAGGGCTCATTATCCAGAGTGATTTTCCCAAGCAACCGAATCTCGAGGACAAGATTCATTCTAAGTGGGGGAGGTTTGTGACAGCCTGATTTTTTCCCTCTCTTATTTGCCTGATTTTCATTTGGATTTACTTTGAAAGTTGCGTTTTTTTGAATCTTTTCATATGGACTTAGGCACTTGGGTACCCTTGGCATTCACCCAAGTGCATCATTCCCCTCTCTAACCATCATTCCCCTTCTGACCCATCTCAAAATAATCTTGGGAATATTTTTCATTTTTCTTCTCTAAAACCCTAGCTAGTTCAATGAGCTCCAAAGCAACCCTCAATTTTCTTGCCCACAAAAATCTGAGAAAATTCCCAAATATTCTTTGAACCCTAGGGCACCTTCCCGAGCAAAAATATTTCATCACTTTTCAGAACATTTTTGCTACAGAAAATATTTTCTGTTCTGGACAGAAATGGTGGTTTTTACAACAACTACCATTTTACTTGCTCCCTTGTGCCTGAATTTTCTTGTGCATCATCACCTTAGAAGATGATGGCTAGCCTCCAAAGCACAGCCCCCAACTCCCAGCCATTTGACCGCAGTAACATCTCAAAGTTATTGACTAGAAACTTACCTGGCGTGTAAAATCTTCTCTACTGCATCTGGAGCCAAACCAAAGCGTGGAAACATTCAAAACTACCACAAACAACATGCCAGACATGAAGTTTGGGCTTAGGTCGGCATGAGGTCAGATTTCACGCGGTGACCGCGTTCGTCTAGGCGTGCTGGCATGCGGCCGACGCACTCTGCGACGCGCCCGAGCCTCTGTTGATCGCGTGCTCGCTTCCCCGCCTGCCTAAGCGTGCCAAACTTCGCCACCATACTCGTCTCAACGCCATTAACTCCCCCCTGGCGCTCGCCGATGCCGGAGCTCGCCGCAGCAAGCACGGGCATGGTCCGGCCAACCCAATAGTGCGGTGCGCACTATGCTCGTCGCCTTCTCCTCTTTCCCGTGCTTGTCCCCGTTCACCAACAGTTGCCGCGTGAGTTGCGTCGCCTTCTCCCCCTCTCACTGACGCCGCTCGTCGTCGGGCGCCGTGGACAGGTGTCCACCGGCGGAGCCCGAACCCCCCTCTCCGCTCGCCTATAAATGGAGCCGCCCCCAGCCTCCTCGAGCACCATCCACCACTCCCACACACCCCACAAGCGCGTAGGAAACCGTAGCCCGACCGGGCAGGCCGCGGACCGCCGTCCTCGAGCTCGAGCTCGCCGGCGATCCCTCTGGTCACCACAGTAGCTCCAGCCCCTCTCAGGCCAGGGCGATCCTTCCAGGGACTCCGCCTCTCTCCGGTGAAGCCATCCCATCCCCCTGGAGCCCCTGAAGTTGCCTCTGTTCGCCGTCTTCCTCATCTCCGGCGACCACCGCCCTCTGCCTCCGCTTGCGAGGTCGATTCCGATGCCGTCCTACCGCCCCTAGCTACGTTACAGGTATGGGCAGGTGTGCCTACATCCTCTCTCTCGATCCCTTCCTCTCGTTTTGGCCAAGGAGCCCTCGTCGCCGGCGAGAGCTCCGGTGAAGCTGCGACCCCCCTTTGTTTCCTTCTCCCCTCCTTCTCACCTGACTAGCGGGGCCCGCTAGTCAGCCACTCTGTATGCGCGCGGAGCTGTACGAGTGGTAGCGCCCTGAGGCTTTACGCCTTCGACGTCACCCCCCTAGTCTGTTTATCTAAATTCAAATTCAATTCAATTCCAGAGAGCTTCAAACAGCTATAACTCTTTAACCATAAGTCCAAATGAATTGATTCTTTTTCCATTATGTTCTTTGCACAGAAATCTAGCAGCTCACCAAAAATGAGATTTTTCTGAGCTGTCTAGAATTTTTGGTGATTTTCAGAAGAGTTCTTGATATTTTCTTCTTGTGTTTAAAATTATTTTCAGAGGTGAGGCTTGTCTTGAGGATCACCAGAAGGCTTGTGAACCTCATCTGCACTAAGGCAAGCCACAACAACATTTTCATGGTGCTATTCAATATTGATGATTTTCTTACTTGAATGAAATGATTTATCCATGCATTTAAATAACTATTATGTTATTTATATTCTGTTAAGTGTGTGTTAGTATTATGCTTGATTTACAGAACCTTGAAACTAGCTTAGTTGGTAAAGAAGTTAAGATCTAATTATGGTAATGATAAAATGATTTGTTATGCATATGAGTAATTGCTTAAAGTTATTTTCTTGCATAAATAAAATAGTTAAATTTGCTAGAAAATATCATGTTAAATGCTTGTTTAGCCATTTTACTTAAGTTACAGAATGTTTGAACCTAACTTGGTTGGCAAAGAGAATAGGATTTGCTTGTGGTGACAGTAAAATATTTGCTATGCATATGAGAAATTAATCGAAGTTATATTCTTGCATGAGAAAATGATAATGCTTGCTGCAAAATATATTGTTAAAGTGAGAGTTACCCTGACCAGGAAAGTAATATAAGTTGTTGATGCTTATGCTTAGTATGAATATGGTTGACATCAGTCATTTTCGTTAATATGTGATGCATGTGTAGTATTGCATTTCATGGCATGCTATGACACCAGTCATCTTCATTATAAGTTGAACCTGAATATAACTCAACTTGAATATATCGTTGACTGGGTCATGGTGCCGCTGAATCGAGATTTTCCCAATGCAACCACATTTTCTTTTGTGGGAAGGCCTTGATTCGGTCCATTGACATGCCTCTGGTCGGTGCCTCCAACTAGGGAAGGTTATGGGCATGCTTACCCTGGCCCGGTAAGCAGGCATAACCTTGTGTGCCCGTTGTTGAGATTATGGTACTGAGTCCCCGAGTGGGATCGTTTTGGCCACGACGGTGGTCGTTGTGTGTTTGGTAGACACGGGGCCACCCAGGACTAGCCCGTTGGGGATTGGGTCGGAGTGGCCGGGAGAGTGTCATGGCAATGGAAGGGTTTTGTCGGAATGCCGTTGGTCCACCCGAATGGGAGTGCGAGGCCATGGGTTCCGTGGTGTGGGTACAGTGTGCTACCTCTGCAGAGTGTATAATCTATCGATAGCCGAGTCCACGGTCACGGACACCTCGTAGTAGGTCCCACCATGAGTCAACGTTTAATAAACCTGCACAATAAGTTATGAACTTTGCACTTATGATGATGGCGGAAAGGCCATCGAGATGTTCGAGACCCAATATGGGTCGTGGTTGTGATCGCCGTAAGGATCACGAGTTACTCTGGTCAAGATAACGATGGTGGTTTGGTTGTGATCGCCGTAAGGATCACGAGTTACTCTGGTCAAGACCATGATGGTGGTTTGGTTGTGATCGCCGTAAGGATCACGAGTTACTTTGGTTAAGACCACGATGGTGGTTTGTTTGTGATCCGAGAACAATCACGGTTGGTAAGTCGGTCCCGAGGGACGTCTATCCCAGGAGCATGAGCACATCATGTTGGAACATTATTGCATTATTAATTGGTTAAAATATCATGATATTGTTTGTCATTATGATTATGCCTGTTGTGAGCTTGCAAGTACATTCAATGTACTGACCTGGCGTGTCATGCTAGATTTCAGGAAAGTCGCGTTGGAAAGGAGCGCTGCTCGAGTCTAGATCGTGTCCACATCGGTGTCCCTGTGTTATGGAGTTTCCGCTACGACGTTGTTCCGCTGCCGCGTAGTTGTATGATCGAGGCCCCTTTATGTCCACTAAATAATGTACATATTGTTCAGTCGCACCGTGCGTGCTGCTCGGCCTCGACATCTGTTGTAATATAAACTCTGATCCGCTAGCATAAATAAAGCGGTTGTTTTTCTGTACCAAGATGTTGTGTGTTGCCAGAAGACATGGTCTCTGGGCTGGCAATGCAGGGTAAACCGGTTGCTCTGAGCCGGGGTGCCACAATGCTGTGTGACAAATTTGAAGCATGAGGTGTTCTTTGATTGCTTTCCTTATGAGTGGCGGTCGGGGACGAGCAATGGTCATTTCCTACCAATCTATCCCCTAGGAGCATGCGCGTAGTGCTTGGTTTTGATGACTTGTAGATTTTTGCAATAAGTATGTGAGTTCTTTATGACTAATCACTACTTCAGGATGGTCCAAACGCGACACTACGATTAGAGACCTTCCGACAAAACTGTGTGCGATGCCATAATCGCAAACGGTGGTGTAAAAAACCCATCAAAAAAGGTGCAACATGTTTGCGATGACAGGTGCATCAAACACGCTTCAGAATTTAGTTGCGTGTGCGATGTAGGGCATACGGTTCAGCTCAATTAACGGTTTGGGATGAGGAGGCACAAAAGAAACGGGCAGCTAGATGAAGGCGTGTGCGATATACAAAATACGGTTCACTGGGATGAACTATGTGTGTGTGACGCCCCCGATTTGACCGTACACTAATCATGCACGCAAATATGCACGATCAAGATCAAGGGCTCACGGGAAGCTATCACAACACAACTCTAGACACAAATTAAAATAATACAAGCTTTATATTACAAGCCAGGGGCCTCGAGGGCTCGAATACATAAGCTCGAATACACAAGAGTCAGCGGAAGCAATAATATCTGAGTACAGACATAAGTTAAGTAAGTTTCTATAAGATGGCTAGCACAAACTAGGATACAGATCGAAAGAGGCGTAGGCCTCCTGCCTGGGATTCTCCTAAACTACTCCTGGTCGCCGTCAACGTCCTGCACATAGTAGTAGGCACCTCGAGTGTAGTAGGAGTCATCGTCGATGGTGGCGTCTGGCTCGTGGGCTCCAGCATTTGGTTGTGACAACCAGGTATATAAAGGGGAAAAGGGGGAGCAAAGCAACCGTGAGTACTTATCCAAAGTACTCGAAAGCAAGGATCTACACTACATATGCATTGGTATCAATGAAATGGGCAGTATCTGTGGACTGAACTGCAGAATGCCAGAATAAGAGGGGGATATCTAGTCCTATTGAAGACTACGCTTCTGGCAGCCTCCATCTTGAAGCAGTAGAAGAAAGTAGATGGTAAGTTCACCAAGTAGCATCGTATAGCATAATCCTACCTATCGTGGAATTGTCACGGCAGATGTCCTAGTGTGAGGACTTAGTAGTGGAGCCACCGCGTTGAGGTTAGCTTAAAGGGGTTAATCAGGACAAAAGGACACGAGGAGTTTATATTGGTTCGGCCCCTTACGATGAAGGTAAAAGCCTATTCCGGTTTGAGGTTGGTATTGCTAGGGTTTCGATGAGCAGGGAGCGAATACGCTTGACCCGGCTCTCGATCTGTTGTTTCTTGTCCTAAACCGCCGCTAGGTCGTCCCCTTATATACACGGGTTGACGCCCTGCGGCCCTCACAGTCCCGACCGGATTGTACAACGTCTTCGGCTCGGTACCCTATCTCACATGCCTTACAATACAAGTTTACATACATGGCGGTTTACAATAATGGGCCTTAAGCCGCCTCCAGGTCTGGGCCCTCTACTAAGCCTATCTATGAATTGCCATGTGACCTTGGGCTTCATTGTGTTGAGTCTTCATAGGGATGACCCGGCCCCTTCTGGGCGGGTCATACCTAATAGTTATAACCCCAACACTACCCGGCGATCCTCTCCTCGTCGCCCTGTGAGAGAGCGATCATCGGGTTGTATCTGGCACTTGGAAGGGTGTGTTTTATTAAGTATCTGGTTCTAGTTGTCATAAGGTCGAGGTACAACTCCGGGTCGTCCTTTTACCAAGGGACAAGGATATTCGAATAGATAAACTTCCCTGCAGGGGTGCACCACATTTCCCAACACGCTCGATCCCTCTGACCGGGCACACTTTCCTGGGTCATGCCCAGCCTCGGAAGATCAACATGTCACAACCCTACCTAGGCACAATAGATAGGTCAACACACCGGTCTAAATCCTATGCGCGCAGGGGTCTGGGCCCATCGCCCATTTCACACCTGCACATTGCGTACGCGGCCGGTGAGCAGACCTAGCAACCTCCATTACAAAGGAAGTTGCGTTACGCGGTCCAACCCGGTGCACGCCGCTTAGTCGCTGACGTCAAGAAGGCTTCGGCTGATACCACGACGTCGAGTGCCCATAACTGTTCCGGCATAGTTGGTTAGTGCGTATAGGCCAGTGGCCAGACTCAAATCAAATACCAAGATCTCGTTAAGCGTGTTATTTTGAAGTAACCGCGGACGCCGACCAGGGTCAGGACCACCTTGATAACCCACAAGTATAGGGGACCGCAACAGTTTTCGAGGGTAGAGTATTCAACCCAAATTTATTGATTCGACACAAGGGGAGCCAAAGAACATTCTCAAGTATTAGCAGCTGAGTTTTCAATTCAACCACACGTGGAAACTTAATATCTGCAGCAAGTAATTTAGTAGCAAAGTAATATGATAGTAGTGGTAACGATGGCAAAAGTAATATTTTTGGGTTTTGTAGTGATTGTAACAGTAGCAGCGGAAAAGCAAATAAGCGAAGAACAATATAAGAAAAGCTCGTAGGCATTGGATCGGTGATGGAGAATTATGTCGGATGCGATCGATCATGTAACAGTCATAACCTAGGGTGACACAGAACTAGCTCCAGTTCATTAATGTAATGTAGGCATGTATTCCAAATATAGGCATACGTGCTTATGGAAAAGAACTTGCATGACATCTTTTGTCCAACCCTCCTGTGGCAGCGGGGTCCTATTGGAAACTAAGGGATATTAAGGCCTCCTTTTAATAGAGTACCGAACCAAAGCATTAACACATAGTGAATACATGAACTCCTCAAACTACGGTCATCACCGGTAAGTATCCCGATTATTGTCACTTCGGGGTTAACGGATCATAACACATAATAGGTGACTATAGACTTGCAAGATAGGATCAAGAACTCTCATATATTGATGAAAACATAATAGGTTCAGATCTGAAATCATGGCACTCGGGCCCTAGTGACAAGCATTAAGCATAGCAAAGTCATAGCAACATCAATCTTAGAACATAGTGGATACTAGGGATCAAACCCTAACAAAACTAACTCGATTACATGATAAATCTCATCCAACCCATCACCGTACAACAAGCCTACGATGGAATTACTCACGCACGGCAGTGAGCATCATGAAATTGGTGATGGAGGAAGGTTGATGATGACGATGGCGATGGATTCCCCTCTCCGGAGCCCCGAACGGACTCCAGATCAGCCCTCCCGAGAGATTTAGGGCTTGGCGGCGGCTCCGTATCGTAAAACGCGATGAATCCTTCTCTCTGATTTTTTTCTCCCCGAAAGTGAATATATGGAGTCAAGGTTGAGGTCGGTGGAGTGTCAGGGGGCCCACGAGGCAAGGGGGCGCGCCCCACCCTCGTGGACAGGGTGTGGGCCCCCCTGACATGGATCTTTCTTCCAATATTTTTTATATATTCCAAAAATAATCTCCGTTGATTTTCAGGTCATTCTGAGAACTTTTATTTTTGCACAAAAATAACACCATGGCAATTCTGCTGAAAACAGCGTCAGTCCGGGTTAGTTCCATTCAAATCATGCAAGTTAGAGTCCAAAACAAGGGTAAAAGTGTTTGGAAAAGTAGGTACGACGGAGACGTATCAACTCCCCCAAGCTTAAACCTTTGCTTGTCCTCAAGCAATTCAGTTGATAAACTGAAAGTGATAAAGAAAAACTTTTACAAACTCTGTTTGCTCTTGTTGTTGTAAATATGTAAAGCCAACATTCAAGTTTTTAGCAAAGATTATGAACTAACAATATTCACAATAACATTTAAGTCTCATGTTTACTCATATCAATGACATAATCAACTAGCAAGCAATAATAAAAAATCTCGGATGACAACACTTTCTCAAAATAATCATGATATGATATGACAAGATGGTATCTCGCTAGCCCTTTCTAAGACTGCAAAACATAAATGCAGAGCACCTTTAAAGATCAAGGACTGACTAGACATTGTAATTCATGGTAAAAGAGATCCAGTCACAGTCATACTCAATTTAAACTAACAGTAATGGATGCAAATGACAGCGGTGCTCTCCAACTGGTGCTTTTTAATAAGAGGATGATGACTCAACATAAAAGTAAATAGATAGGCCCTTCGCAGAGGGAAGTAGGGATTTGTAGAGGTGCCAGAGCTCGGTTTTGAAATAGATATGAATAATATTTTGAGCGGTATACTTTCATTGTCAACATAACAACCGAGAGATCTCGATATCTTCCATGCTACACACATTATACGCGGTTCCCAAATAGAATGTTAAAGTTTATACTCCCCCTCCACCAACAAGCATCAATCCATGGCTTGCTCGAAACAACGAGTGCCTCCAACTAACAAGAGTACCGGGGGAGTTTTGTTTGTAGTTATTTTGATTTGATTTGCATAAAGCATGGGACTGGGCATCCCGGTGACCAACCATTTTCTCATGAGTGAGGAGCGGAGTCCACTCCTCTTGAGAATAACCCGCCTAGCATGGAAGATACAGACAACCCTAGTTGATACATGAGCTATTCTAGCATACAAAATAGAATGTTTATTTAAAGGTTTAGAGTTTGGCACATACAAATTTACTTGGAACGGCAGGTAGATACCGTATATAGGTAGGTATGGTGGACTCATATGGAACAACTTTGGGGTTTATGGAATTGGATGCACAAGCAGTATTCCCGCTTAGTACAAGTGAAGGCTAGAAAAAGACTGGGAAGCGACCAGCTAGAGAGCGACAACAGTCATGAACATGCATTAAAATTAATCAACACAGAATGCAAGTATGAGTAGGATATAATGCACTATGAACATAAATATCGTAGAGACTATGTTGATTTTGTTTAAACTACATGCGTGAACATGTGCCAAGTCAAGGCACTCGAATCATTCAAAAGAGGATACAACCCTATCATACCACATCACAACCATTTTAATAGCATGTTGGAACACAAGGTAAACCATTATAAGCTCCTAGCTAATTAAGCATGGCATAAGCAACTACAATCTCTAATTGTCATTGCAAACATGTTTATTCATAATAGGATGAATCAAGAATGATGAACTAATCATATTTACAAAAACAAGAGAGGTCGAGTTCATACCAGCTTTTCTCATCTCAATAAGTTCATCATATAATCATCATTATTGCCTTTCACTTGCACGACCGAATAGTGTGGATAATAATAATAGTGCACGTGCATTGGACTAAGCTGGAATCTGCAAGCATTCAATTCAAGAGATAAGACAAGGTAATATGGGCTCTTTATTGGATCAAGAATAATGCATATGAGAGCCACTCAACATTTGCATTATGGTCTTCTCCTCTCGACCCCCAAAGAACAAGAAAAGATATATAATTATTTACACGGGAAAGCTCCCAACAAGCAAAAGAAGAACGAGAAATCTTTTTGGTTTTTCTTTTTAATTACTACCACTACATGCATGGAAAGTAAACTAACTAAAAGCTACAACTATTTTTTTTGTTTTTCTTAAGGTTTATCAAACACACGAGAAGAAAGCATAAAAAGGGAAATAAACTAGCATGGATATTATAATGAAAAAGTATGAGCACCGACAACTAGCATGAGTGTGTTTACAGGAATGTAATTTCGGTGAGAGATATGTACTCCCCCAAGCTTAGGCTTTTGGCCTAAGTTGGTCTATGGCCACGGCTGGCCTGGCGGATATCCAAAGTTATAGTTGGGGTCGTACTAAGATGCAGCGGCAATTGCCCGATGAGCTGCAGCTTGGAGGCGAGCTGTCTCCGCCCTTCTTTCATACTCGGTCGCCTCCTCCCTGGTTATAACATATCTCCCTTTTTCCTGAAAGTCAAAGAAAGTAGGAGCAGGAAGAGCGACGTGATAGGTGCGTCGTCTGTCAAAGATTAGTCAGTACTGGAGGAACTGATCATTCCTCTCAACCAACTGATGACGAACCATAGCATCATAATCTAGATAAGAAGAAGGCAACTCAATATCATCTCCATGTATGGGTATCTCAAGAAAGTTAGCTATACGAGTTGCATAAATTCCACTAAAGAAATCTCCATGAATACGATTATTATGCAACCTGCGTGCAACAATAGCGCCCAAGTTGTATTGCTTATCTCCTAAAACAGCGCTCCTGAGAACACTAAGATCAGGTACACACATGTGACATGCTTCATCTTTACCGTTTATGCACCTTCCTATGAAGAGAGCAAAATAATGTATAGCAGGAAAATGAATGCTCCCTGTGGTGGCTTGCGTGATTTCCCAAGATTCCCCCATAGTTATACTAGCAAGAAAGTGTCTATATTCAGATTTGCGAGGTTCACTAACATTACCCCACTGTGGAAGTTTACAAGAAGTGTTAAAAACTTCTAAGTCCATGGTATAAGATTTATCATAAAGATCAAATAGGACAGTGTGAGAATTACATGAAGATGAAAATTTGAACCTTCTCACAAAGGAATCAGTTAGGTGATAGTATTGAGGGCACTTATCTAGCATGAAGCCCTCGAGTTCGGCATTATGCACATATGCATCAAATTCCTCCTTAATTCCTTCCCAGACCATGAAATCGTCTAACGGCCATTCACAAGGCCGCACTTGAGCTTCTCTTGGTGGTTCCTCATCCGCATCACGTATTGCGGGCCTGGGTCCTTACTTTCTTGAAGAACCACCTTGGTACATTTTCCTAAACATATTTCTTCCTCTGAAAAATTTCTGAAATTTGTAGTAACTTCAAAAGAAAAGTGAACCAAACTCAACAATATTGATAGCAACTACTCCTACAAGTGCCTAGAGGCAATATCATGCATTAAAACTACTTTTGACCATAAAAATTTGACATGCAAGCTCAAGAACATGGTCACCTAAGCAGCAAAAATTTGCAATGAATAAAGAACTAGAACAAAAACTAATTGGACCATTGGAGGAGTCACATACCAAAGAACAATCCCCCAAAACAGTTTTGTCAATGGAGCTTTGAGCTAGGAGATCGAAAATGGCAGCAAGATGAGCAAGAACTCGTGCTTGAGCTGGCTAGTGATTTTTTTGGGAGGAAGGAGTGTGTGGTAGCTGGAATAAGTGGAGGGGAGCCACCATGGGCCCACGAGGCAGGGGGTGCTCCCCCGGGGGAGGGGGGGTGGGCGCGCCCTGGACCCTCATGGCCAGGTGCTTGCTCCCCCTGGTGTGTTCTCAATGCCAGATATTCTCAAATATTATAGAAAAAATCATATTTAATTTTTAGGGCATTTGGAGGACTTCTATTTTTGGGGTATTTTTTCATTGCATTGATAATTCAGAAAATAGACAGAAAAAAAATACTATTTTTTGCTTTATTTAATATAAATAACAGAAAGTAAAAAGAGGGTACAGAGAGTTGTGTTTTCTAAATTCATCCATCTCATGCTCATCAAAAGGAATCCACTAACAAGGTTGATCAGGTCTTGTTAACAAACTCATTTCGAATAACATGAAACAGGAGAATTTTTGAATAACACTAGGTTACCTTAATGGGGATATGCATGTCCCCAACAATAAGAATATCATATTTCTCTTTGACAATAGGAAGAGGAAATTCAAAACCTCCAATAGTAATTGTTGAAAATTTTCCAATAGAATTGATATTGTGGACTTGAGGTTGTTTCCTCGAAAAGTGTATCGTATGCTCATTACCATTAACATGAAAAGTGACATTGCCTTTGGTGTAATCAATAACAGCCCCTGCAGTATTCAAAAAGGGTCTTCCAAGAATAATAGACATACTATCGTCCTCGGGAATATCAAAAATAACAAAGTCCATTAAAATAGTAACGTTTGCAACCACAACAGGCACATCCTCACAAATACCGACAGGTATAGCAGTTGATTTGTCAGCCATTTGCAAAGATATTTCAGTAGGTGTCAACTTATTCAAATCAAGTCTATGATATAAATAGAGAGGCATAACACTAACACAGGCTCCAAGATCACATAAAGCAGTTTTAACATAGTTTCTTTTAATGGAGCATGGTATAGTTGGTACTCCTGGATCGCCAAGTTTCTTTGGTATTCCACCCTTAAAGTATAATTAGCAAGCATGGTGGAAATTTCAGCTTCCGGTATCTTTCTTTTATTAGTAATAATACCCTTCATATACTTAGCATAAGGATTCATTTTAAGCATATCACTCAAACGCATGCGCAAAAAGATAGCTCTAATCATTTCAGCAAAGCACTCAAAATCCTCATCATCCTTTTTCTTGGATGGTTTAGGAGGAAAAGGCATGGGTTTCTGAACCCATGGTTCTCTTTATTTACCGTGCTTCCTAGCAACAAAGTCTCTCTTATCATAACGTTGATTCTTTGATTGTGGTTTATCAAGATCAGCAGCAGGTCCGATTTCTACATCATTATTATTGCTAGGTTGAGCATCAACATGAACATCATCATTGACATTATCACTAGGTTCATGTTCATTACCAGATTGTGTTTCAGCATCAGAAATAGAAATATTGTTGGGATTCTCAAGTGTGTCAATAACAGGTTGACTAGAAGCATGCAAAGTCCTATCAATTTTCTTTTTCTTCCTCTTAGAAGGACTAGGTGCATCTATAGTAGTTCTTTGAGAATCTTGCTCAATTCTCTTAGGATGGCCCTGAGGATACAAAGGTTCCCGAGTCATTTTACCACCTCTAGTCATAACTCTAACGACATTATCATTCTTATTATTATTTAATTCATTGAGCAAATCATTCTGAGCTTTAAGTACTTGTTCTACTTGAGTGGTAACCATAGAAGCATGTTTACTAATGAGTTTAAGTTCACCTTTAACTCTAGCCATATAATCACTCAAGTGTTCAATCATATAAACATTATGTTTCAATTGTCTACCAACATAAGCATTGAAGTTTTCTTATTTAACAATAAAATTATCAAACTCATCTAAGCATTCGCTAGCAGGCTTATTACGAGGAATATCACCTTCATCAAATCTATAGAGAGAATTTACCTTTACTACCTGTGTCGGGTTATAGAGACCATGTATTTCTTCAATAGGTGATGAATTAAGACCATGCATTTCTTCAACAGGCGGTAAATTCTTAACATCTTCAGCTTTTATACCTTTTTTCTTTCATAGATTTCTTTGCCTCTTGCATATCTCTAGGACTGAGAAATAGAATATCCCTTTTCTTTGGAGTTGGCTTAGGATTTGGTTCAGGAAGTGTCCAATTATTTTCATTAGTCAACATATTATTCAATAGCAATTCGGCTTGATCAACAATTTTTTTCCCTGAAAGCACAACTATCTAGGTAATCTCTGGAAGCATCGGTTAGTCCACTATAAAAGATATCAAGTATTTCATTTTTCTTGAGAGGATGATCAGGCAAAGCATTAAGTAATTGGTGAAGCCGCCCCCAAGCTTGTGGGAGACTCTCTTCTTCAATTTGCACAAAATTATATATTTCCCTTAAAGCAGCTTGTTTCTTACGAGCGGGAAAATATTTAGCAGAGAAGTAGTAAATCATATCCTAGGGACTACGCACACAACCAAGACCAATTAAACCATATCTTAGCATCACCCTTTAATGAGAATGGAAATAATTTAAGGATATAATAGTAGCGAGTTTTCTCAACATTAGTGAATAGGGTAGCTATATCATTTAATTTAGTAAGATGTGCCACAACAGTTTCAGATTCATAGCCATAGAAAGGATCAGATTCAACCAAAGTAATTATGTCGGGATCAACTGAGAAATCATAATCCTTATCAGTAATAAAGATAGGTGAAGTACCATAAGCAGGATCATATTTCATTCTAGCATTCAGAGATTTTTCTTTCAGCTTAGCTAATAATTTCTTAAGATCACTTCAATCATTGCAAGGAAGAAAGTCTCTAGTAGTTTCTTCATCCATAACATAACCCTCAGGCACAATAGGAAATTCATATCTAGGGGGAGAATCTTCATCATCACTTTCATCAATATTATCAATTTCAATAATTTCATTCTCTCTAGCCCTAGCAAGTTGTTCATCAAGAAATTCACCTAGTGGCACAGTAGCATCAAGCATAGAAGTAGTTTCATCATAAGTATCATGCAAAGCAGAAGTGGCATCATCAATAGCATGCGACATATCAGAATTAATAGCATAAGCAGGTTTAGGTGTCGCAAGCTTACTCAAAACAGAAGGTGAATCAAGTGCAGAGCTAGATGGCAGTTCCTTACCTCCCCTCGTAGTTGAGGGAAAAATCTTGGTTCTTTGATCTTTCAAGTTCTTCATAATGATAAGTAGATATAAATCCCAAGTGACTCAAAGAATAGAGCTATGCTCCCCGGCAACGGCGCCAGAAAATGTACTTTATAACCCACAAGTATAGGGGATCACAACAGCTTTCGAGGGTAGAGTATTCAACCCAAATTTATTGATTCAACACAAGGGGAGCCAAAGAATATTCTCAAGTATTAGCAGCCGAGTTGTCAATTCAACCACACCTGGAAAATTAATATCTGCAGCAAGGTATTTAGTAGCAAAGTAATATGAAAGTAGTGGTAACTATGGCAAAAGTAATATTTTTGGGTTTTGTAGTGATTGTAACAGTAGCAACGGAAAAGCAAATAAGCGAAGAACAATATAAGAAAAGCTCGTATGCATTGGATCGGTGATGGAGAATTATGCCGGATGCGATCGATCATGTAACAGTCATAACCTAGGGTGACACAGAACTAGCTCCAGTTCATCAATGTAATGTAGGCATGTATTCCGAATGTAGTCATACGTGCTTATGGAAAAGAACTTGCATGACATCTTTTGTCCTACCCTCCCGTGGCAGCGGGGTCCTATTGGAAACTAAGGGATATTAAGGCCTCCTTTTAATAGAGTACCGGACCAAAACATTAACACATAGTGAATACATGAACTCCTCAAACTACGGTCATCACTGGTAAGTATCCCGATTATTGTCACTTCGAGGTTAACGGATCATAACACATAATAGGTGACTATAGACTTGCAAGACAGGATCAAGAACTCTCACATATTGATGAAAACATAATTGGTTCAGATTTGAAATCATGGCACTCGGGCCCTAGTGACAACCATTAAGCATAGCAAAGTCATAGCAGCATCAATCTCAGAACATAGTGGATACTAGGGATCAAACCCTAACAAAACTAACTCGATTACATGATAAATCTCGACCAACCCATCACCGTCCAGCAAGCCTACGATGGAATTACTCACGCATGGCAGTGAGCATCATGAAATTGGTGATGGAGGAAGGTTGATGATGACGATGGCGACGGATTCCCCTCTCTGGAGCCCCGAACGGACTCCAGATCAGCCCTCCCAAGAGAGTTTAGGGCTTGGCGGCGGCTCCGTATCGTAAAACGCAATGAATCCTTCTCTCTGATTAATTTCTCCCCAAAAGTGAATATATGGAGTCAAGGTTGAGGTCGTGGAGCGTCAGGGGGCCCACGAGGCAGGGGCGCGCCCCCACCCTCGTGGACAGGGTGTGGGCCCCCTGACGTGGATCTTTCTTCCAGTATTTTTTATATATTCCAAAAATAATCTCCGTTGATTTTCAGGTCATTCCGAGAACTTTTATTTCTGCACAAAAATAACACCATGGCAATTCTACTGAAAACAGCGTCAGTCCGGGTTAGTTCCATTCAAATCATGCAAGTTAGAGCCCAAAACAAGGGCAAAAGTGTTCGGAAAAGTAGATACAATGGAGACGTATCACACCTCTCACCTAGGTAGTCTCAACCTCCCTTGTCGCTCCGCCACAAAGTAACACTCGGGGGCCGTTGGGAACCCAGGCCCACCACTACCGAGATGGAACCACCCGTCCTTTCAGCCTCCACATCGGAATCACTTGCAGGTACTCTATGAGCCGACCCGACTTTAGTCACCACATGTATCACATATTATGTATATAGGTATACACCTGTGATCACCTCCCGAGTGATCACGACCCGGTAGTATAGCATGGCTGACGGACAAGAATGTAGGGCCACTGATGATAAACTAGCATCCTATACTAAGCATTTAGGATTGCAGGTAAAGGTAACAATAGTAGTAGCAAAGATAGGCTATGCATCAGGATAGGATTAACGGAAAGCAGTAACATGCAACACTACTCTAATGCAAGCAGTAGAGAGAAGAATAGGCGATATCTGGTGATCAAGGGGGGGCTTGCATGGTTGCTCTGGCAAGAAGGAGGGGTCGTCGTCGATGTAGTCAATCACGGGGGTATCGGCGGCGGTCTCGAGGTCTGCCGAAAAGAAGTAATGGAGAGGGAACACAAATTAATAGAGCAATCAAAGCAACACAAAGCATAACAAGGCAATACACGGTGCTAGGGGTGACCTAATGCAGTACTAGGTGATACCAGCGAAGGAGGGAAACATCCGGGAAAGTATTCCCGGTGTTTCGCGTTTTCGGAAAAACGGTCCGGAGGGGGAAAGTTGCATGTTCACTTTCCATGTTCGCTATTCTAGGAATGTGTGGCGGACGAGCAGACTATGTATTCGGATTCGTCTCGTCGTTCTGAGCAACTTTCATGTACAAAGTATTTTCATCCGGATTATGATTTATTTTATATTAATTTTCAAAGTTTTATTAATATTCTGTAATTTCTGGAATTCTTTTTATTCGAAAATATTAAATACAGAACTGCTATGGGTACACAGAAGTGTACCCAGTAGTGTGTGCATGTCCATGACAGGTGGGACCTGTTGACTGCTGAGTCAGCAGTCAACAGTCCCAGTTGACTAGTCAAAGAGGGCCATTGGGGCCTAGGTGTCATACCTACAGTTTTTAACACTTCTTTAAAAAGATATTTAGAGGTGGGGTCTACCTATCATTGGGACACTTTTATTTTAACAATTGGATTCAATTAGTTTTAGTAGTGGTGGGTCTCGGTGGTTAGCAGCAGATTAGTGGGGAAGGGGGATTAGTCCCTAAACTAATTAGGGGCTGGCCCGACTCGGTGGTGGCTCTGGCCAGCCGCGGCTGGACTTGGCCAGCGCCGGCAGCGGCGAGCGAGCCGGGCAGGCGGTGTAGAGGCCTGGGGAGGGCGTGTCGGACGGAGCCGGGGCGACCGACGCGCGGCAGCGGGGCCGTAGCAGAGGCGGCAGCACGCGGAGCAGCAGTAGCGGCGACAGCAGAGGTGTGCGACAGCGGTGGGCATCAGCAGCCGCAACCAGCAACGAGAGAAACAACAACAACAACAACAACAACAACAATGAGTGGAGACGGGCAGTGGGCGAGGCGACCAAAGGACATCAGATGGTTCTTGGGGAGACCAGGAACACGAGGCAAAGCTCGGTCGCGAGTCCTGCGAGTTGTGGCCACGGCGGAGAGTCAAACGATGTCGACGAGTTCTTTGATGTGGTGGCGGGGCTAGCTAGTGGGGGAGCCAGAGCTCAAGGAAGAGGGGAGGATGTGGGGCGGGGTCTCACAGAGGGCCAGCAGGGGGCTCAGGGGAGCCAGAGGTGCCGGAGTCGAGGGGATCGACGGTGAGGTAGCGGCGGCATCCGACGAAGGAGATTGGGGCAAACGGCGTCGAGACGGCTCACCGGCTCCAATCCAATGGCTCAAGCGATGGAGGAGATGATGGCGGTCCTCCTGGACAGCAGCTCGGTCGTCGGGGATCTCGGTGGCCACGAGGGCGCGAGTGGATGCCGAAGATGGCGCTCGGGTGAGAGGGGAGTGAGCGAGGCTAGGGTTCCGGGACGGGAGTGAGATAGCATGGGGGCGTTGCTCTTATCCACACTCGTGGCGGTGCAAAGCAAGGAGTGTATCGGGCCATGGTGCGCGCGGCCTTCTACTGGCACAGCGGGAGGTAGGGGAAGGCCAAGGCAGTGGGTTGGGCCTGGTACAGTGCGCACTGGGCCGCAGTGCACTGTGGCACTAAGCCTAGTGGCACAGTAGGTGTTAGGTGTTTTTCTTTATATTTATTTATTTATTTATTTATTTATTTTATTCTATGTTTTATTTTACTTTCCAAATTGTTTTAGTTTTATGAGACATGCAAATAGCATCTAAGTTAGTAATACTAATTATACCACTACCATAATAATTTGGCACCTAGATAAAATAGTTTAATAATTTATAATTTATAAACGACATTTATTTAATTGCCTAAGCCACCGTTTTAATTATTTTAGTGCATTTAATTATTTTATAAGAATGTGGTTTCTTCAACATAATTACTCATGAATTATTTGACACATTTAGAACAATTTAGTTTTGACTTTTGAAAACTTTTATTGTTAGACTTGATTTTCTTAAATTTGAATTTCGAATTGGCTTTGAGCCAGAGATAGTTTAGCAACAATAGCAGTGGTGACGTGGCATCATTAGTAGAGGGTTATTGTAGCTTAATTATCCGGGTGTCACAATTCTCCTCCACTACAAGAAATCTCGTCCCGAGATTTAAGAGGGGAGAAAGGGAGAAGACTAGGTAACGAAATTCTAACAATTCTTCTCGGTCTTGGTTGCTCTTCTCAAAGAGGTCGATCCATTACGTTTATGTGATGAAGTCAGCATTATTTCTCCGGGAATTTCGATCGTACTTACGAAAGAATAAAAGGTGGGTATTCTAGGAGAACGGACCTGCAAGGTTGACTATTTGGTAGCTAACATCGGGGAAGGCTGCAGAAAGTAACTCTCGAACTGTAACTTAAGAAAATATCGATAGCAAAGTAAGAAAGTACCATGAGAAGTGTCAAGTGGGTAGGCAATCATTCAGAGCCTGAAACAAAGTGTAAAGGGGGGGGTCCAGAGCAATGGGAATAAGTTTTGTGTTTGATACCAGAACAGATCACTAGGCAGGTGGCTCATGCGAGGAATAACTTTGACAACAGGGTGTACAGGAGAGTCAGGTTTCGATCCCGTGGGAAATGTGGGTTATGGGCCCACCATGTGGGTTAAAAGAAGGAAGGGCGTTCACATCTTGCATGGACATGATAGCAAGGCATGCCAGAGAATAACCGGTCAGTTATGTTGGCTGCACCGTCGGTACCAAGGGCGAAGGATGAAGAGAACAATTTTCCTGCTCGTTGAATGAGGCGGACCAATAGGCAAAGTTCTCGTCCAGCGGTGGTTAACGGAATGCCATCATCAAAAGAAACATGGTCTTACTGACACGGTTGTTCACCAAGGTGTTTACATAAGCAGAAGAATGTTACTGCTTAGATCATATAGACCTCAAGAAGGGTTAAACCAAACAATGGAAGGATAATATGATTATCAAATTAAACAGAACAATGGAAAGGAAAATGTGTTTAAACACATATTTCAAGGGTATATCCTATCCAAGGATAAGCAGAGCATGATATCCGTGTTAGGATAGTAAGTAGAAACAATTTAGGTAAGGGGAGAGGAATTTCATGACAATACCCATACAACGGTGTTTGGGGGTAATTAATAAAGAAATTTTAGCATTGTGCTTCAAATGTTCTTATTGAAAATCGGAGTACCACATACATGCTTCAAGACAGCGTTGACATGGTCTTTAGGCAAAGGTCAAGACTTCGGATACACAAAGAATCCATTAGGAAAAACTGGTAGAATAAGTCTTACAATTTACTCATGGAAGAATGGATAACCTTGCTGAAATGGAAACTATAACAATAGGTTCTTCGGCCAGGTTTGCTAGGCATGACATCACCTTACCGGACCATATAAAGACCAACGTTATAACTCTTGGAAGTATGTTCCAACCATCATATCTGACCGAGATTCAGATCTGATTGGTGTCAGGATAACTCAGACTTAGGATGCCTGAGAAGAAAGGCGCAACACAATTTGTCGAGATGACATTGTAAGATTCTTGGGAATTGAACTATGGAAGCTAGTTCCAAAACAAGAGTTCATCATTAAATGAAGGAGAGGTGAGGAGGTGTCTGATTGACTCATCAACAATTCATTGAGATTTTCAAAAGATGGATTTCCACACTTATGTGAGCAAGGGGATAACATTTGTCAGATGAAATGATATAATGATGTATGCTAGAGAAAAAAACATATAGAATTAAACATTGGCTGAAAAGTGCACCAGAAATATGGGCTTAGGTAGTACGATCAATGTTAGAATGGTGATTCGGTAATCAATGACCTAAGGATGTAATGTTGACCATTAACTCCAAAGCAATAGGGTTGTTAGAAGGGCAGAATCCAAACAGCACCGTTCACATGTTGGTAGAAAGAATGGTGATGGTGAGAAGTATCACTATACCAAGAATTCTTTAGAGGTGGAGCAATTCTCACAACATCCTTGACATAAAAGGTAGTAATACTTCAAGGTAGAACGAAATACAAGCTCGATAGCAAGTTGCATCCACAACATGAACAAGTTTATGATGAAAGAAAGATAAGGATGTTGTCGATGGTAACTCATACTACCAAGGGACGAGGATGGTACTTACCATCATGAATTTGGTTGATATCCTGGAAGGAGTCAAAATGTTGATGAAGATCACGACAAATTTTGTCGAGAGGCTCCATGAAGATGCAATCGCTCAGTGATGACATCAAGCCAAGGGAATGGTGAAGCTAGCTATTATAACCATAGATAAGATGTCATCTCAGGATTCAGAGTTGTCTCTCAAGACAATCAATATGATGGTGAAAGTTCGATGTAAGCTTAGAGCATTGTCGGGATTGTGTCCCGGGGATGAAGGATATAGGTAGAATGGTCAAGCAGTCAGCCTAACGAAGATGATGTAGTCAATCAGCTAGGAATGACACGATCGAGTACAAACTCGTAAGCAATGAAGATTACTAATAGTTGTTGAATCGCAGTGCAGACTCGATTCAGTTGTCGGTGTCCTTGAGGGGTTCTAACAACCCAGAACCCATTGGAAAAATGGAATCGGCAAGAATATTGGTTGATGAAGAACTCATAAGAAGTTATGTATTCCATGGTATTCTCGAGATACCAGAGGGTAATACTCGAAGGCAGACCAGAATAGAAACTGATCTGGAGTGTTGACTTGCAATGGCAGATACTTTAATCTTGTCATAATAGACGAGGCAATGGAATGGTTTCCATTCAGATGTATTGAATAAGGTTAGCATGGTCGGAACCATAACTGCAAGGGATCCCATTTTACAATACCGGAAGAATTATTCAAATGATTAAATATTCTTACAAGAAGCTTTCATGATAAGTTCCACACCGTGTCCGCGGGCATGAACACAAAGGTTCAGGGTCGACTCCCACTTCTGCAATGCATAACCTTTCATTCACTTCTCGTTTTCGAAAAAGTTGTAGTGTTGAAATTTTATTTGGCGAAGCAACAAAAGAGTATGACTCGTGAAAACTTTCGGGTTCATACGGTTTGGGGAAGGCATAGGTTCAACCCATCGGGGCATCTTAGGAGCATATACCATAAATTTCAAGAATAAATAACACAAGCTCGATAGAAGAGCATGCTTGAGAAAGTAGAGGATACAATTTGCCAAAGGCATTATGTATCTGAGGAAAGATTCACAAGCTTATTGAATATGAAGGACGTTGTCGGATAAAATCCGACAAAGGGTCTGGTGGTCCACAAGGGATCTGACGTGAGCATCAGTACTCAACCAGAGGAAGAAAGAATGCAAGGAGATCAAATTATAGAAACAACTGACTAACTCAAAGCTCAATTGCAAAGGAATTATGAATTCCAAGGCAAGGGATCAGAAGTAATGCTCTGATTAGGGATGGATAGGTAGAATAGCCTTAGGGGTACAATCGATGGCGATTTGATTGGTCGAGATCCAGCACATGTTAAAATGACGTCTGAGCCGGAAGGATGAATTCTAGGATCTGATTGAGGATCGCGAGTATTCACAACATATTGTATCAATGGACTCAAAATGATAATGAAAAAGGATGACAATAAGATTACTAGACTTATGGTATTAACCATAATGCAGGCAAGCAAGAAATTCAAGAACAATAGGCTATTGAGGATTTTCAAAAGAACGAATGGTATTACAAAGACTTTTGTGAAGTACATGAATCAACTGAGGATGAGCGGATACTCGTTATGTGCACAAAATGATCTATAGGAGTATTCAGGTGACAAGGAACTGCAAGGCAGTAAGCTTAAAAGGATTCTCGGAACAATGAAGAGCAGTTTGGGGCATCTTGTAATAACAAGATCAATGGGATTGAAAGTAAGAATGACAAGTGTATGTATTTATCCATAGGGATATATCGATGGTAGGGAATTCCAAAAGTGACGGGCACAAAGTCTTGAGAGAACATCATATAGTAACTTTGGAATCTTCTGGTGCAGCAGTCGATCATCTGTAATAAGGGGCTCTCCGGGTGAATGTGATCACGAGATCCTAATGTCAGAGTTAGTAAATTCGATTTAACCCGAATAGAAGAGAGTTCAGAGTCCCTGAGTATAGACGAGGAATAAAAGATCCTAATATCACCCAAATGGTGACGTGAGCCCGTAAGACACACAACCATGTTAGTGAAAGTTTTGCAATGACTAGACTCAACTTCGGCCAAGGAGTTCGGAAGGGGGATTCCTACAGGCAGTCGGCTCTGATACCAACTTGTGACGCCCCCGATTTGACCGTACACTAATCATGCACGCAAATGTGTACGATCAAGATCAAGAACTCACGGGAAGATATCACAACACAACTCTAGACACAAATTAAAATAGTACAAGATTTATATTACAAGCCAGGGGCCTCAAGGGCTCGAATACATAAGCTCGAATACACAAGAGTCAGCGGAAGCAATAATACCTGAGTACGGACATAAGTTAAACAAGTTGCCATAAGATGACTAGCACAAACTAGGATATAGATCGAAAGAGGCGCAGGCCTCCTGCCTGGGATCCTCCTAAAATACTCCTGGTCGTCGTCAGCGGCTTGCACATAGTAGTAGGCACCTCCAGTGTAGTAGGAGTCGTCATCGACGGTAGCGTTTGGCTCCTGGGCTCCAACATCTGGTTGCGACAACCAGGTATAGAAAGGGGAAAAGGGGGAGCAAAGCAACCGTGAGTACTCATCCAAAGTACTTGCAAGCAAGGATCTACATTACATATGCATTGGTATCAATGAAATGGGTAGTATCTGTGGACTGAACTGCAGAATGCCAGAATAAGAGGGGGATAGCTAGTCCTATCGAAGACTACGCTTCCGGTCGCCTCCATCTTGAAGCATGTAGAAGAGAGTAGATGGTAAGTTCACCAAGTATCATCGCATAGCATAATCCTACCCGGTTATCCTCTCCTCGTCGCCCTGTGAGAGAGCGGTCACCGGGTTGTATCTGGCACTTGGAAGGGTGTGTTTTATTAAGTATCCGGTTTTAGTTGTCATAAGGTCGAGGTACAACTCTGGGCCGTCCTTTTACCGAGGGACAAGGCTATTCGAATAGATAAACTTCCCTGCAGGGGTACACCACATTTCCCAACACGCTCGATCCCTCTGGCCGGGCATACTTTCCTGGGTCATGTACGGCCTCGGAAGATCAACACGTCGCAGCCCTACCTAGGCACAACAGAGAGGTTAGCACACCGGTCTAAATCCTATGCGTGCGGGGGTCTAGGCCCATTGCCCATTGCACACCTGCACGTTGCGTATGCGGCCGGTGAGCAGACCTAACAACCTCCATTACAATGGAAGTTGCGTTACATGGTCCAACCTGGCGCGCGCCGCTCAGTCGCTGACGTCAAGAAGGCTTCGGCTGATATCACGACATCGAGTGCCCATAACTGTTCCTGCATAGTTGGTTAGTGCGTATAGGCCAGTGGCCAGACTCAGATCAAATACCTAGATCTCGTTAAGCGTGTTATTTTGAAGTAACCGCGGACGCCGACCAGGGTCAGGCCCACCTCTCACCTAGGTAGTCTCAACCTTCCCTGTCGCTCCACCACAAAGTAACAGTCGGGGGCCGTCGAGAACCTAGGCCCACCACTATAGGGATGGAACCACCCGTCCTTTCAGCCCCCACATCGGAATCACTTGCGGGTACTCTACGAGCCGACCCGACTTTAGTCACCACATGTATCACATATTATGTATATAGGTATATACCCGTGATCACCTCCCGAGTGATCATGGCCCGGTAGTATAGCATGGCAGACGGACAAGAATGTAGGGCCGTGATGATAAACTAACATTCTATACTAAGCATTTAGGATTGCAGGTAAAGGTAACAATAGTAGTAGCAAAGATAGGCTATGCATCGGGATAGGATTAACGGAAAGCAGTAACATGCTACACTACTCTAATGTAAGCAGTAGAGAGAAGAATAGGCGATATCTGGTGATCAAGGGGGGGGGGGGGCTTGCCTGGTTGCTCTGGCAAGGAGGGGTCGTCGTCGATATAGTCGATCATGGGGGTATCGGCGGCGGTCTCGAGGTCTACCGGAAAGAAGTAGCGGAGGGGAAACACAAATAAATAATAGAGCAACCAAAGCAACACAAAGCATAACAAGGCAATACGCGGTGCTAGGGTTGACCTAATGCAGTACTAGGTGATATCGGCGAAGGAGGGAAACATCCGGAAAAGTATTCCCGGTGTTTCGCGTTTTTGGACAGACGGACCGGAGGGAGAAAGTTTCTTGTAATGCTAGGGACGTGTGGCGGACGAACGGACTGCATATTCGGATTTGTCTCGTCATTCTGAGCAACTTTCATGTACAAAATATTTTCATCCGGATTACGATTTATTTTATATTAATTTTCAAAGTTTTATTAATATTCTGTAATTTCTGGAGTTCTTTTAATTTGAAAATATTAAATACAGAACTGCTATGGGTACACAGAAGTGTACCCAGCAGTGTGTGCATGTCCATGACAGGTGGGGCCTATTGATTGTTGAGTCAGCAGTCAACCGTCCCAGTTGACTGGTCAAAGAGGGCCAGTGGGGCCCAGGTGTCATATCTACAGTTTTTAACACTTCTTTAAAAAGATATTTAGAGATGTGGTCTACCTGTCATTGGGACACTTTTATTTTAACAGTTGGACTTAATTAGTTTTAGTAGTGGTGGGTCTCGGTGGTTAGCCGTAGATTAGTGGGGAAGGGGGATTAGTCCCTAAACTAATCAGGGGCTGGCCCGACTCGGCGGTGGCTCTGGCCAGCTGCGGCTGGACTTGGCCAGTGCCGCCGGCGGCGAGTGAGCAGGGCAGGCGGCGTAGAGGCCTGGGGCGGGTGCGCCGGACGGAACCGGGGCGATCGACGCGTCGCAGCGGGGCCGTAGCAGAGGCGGCAGCACGCGGAGCAGCAGTAGCGGCGGCAGCAGAGGTGTGCGGCAGTGGTGGGCATCAGCGGCCGCAGCCAGCGACGGGAGAAGCAACAACAACAACGAACAGAGAAGGGCAGCGGGTGAGGCGACCAAAGGGCATCAGATGGTTCCTGGGGAGCCCAGGAACACGAGGCAAAGCTCCGTCGCGAGTCCTGCGAGCTGTGGCCACGACGGAGAGTCGAACGGCGTTGACGAGTTCTTGGACATGGTGGCGGGGCAAGCTAATGGGGGAGCCAGAGCTCAAGGAAGAGGGGAGGATGTGGGGGGTGGGGGAGGCTCATAGAGGGCCACCAGGGGGCTCAGGGGAGCCAGAGGTGCCGGAGTCGAGGGGATCGACGGCGAGGTAGCGGCGGCATCCGACGAAGGAGATCGGGGCAAACGGCGTCGAGGCGGCTCGCCGACTCCAATCCAGTGGCTCAGGCGATGGAGGAGATGATGGCGGTCCTCCTGGACAACAGCTCGGGCGTCGGGGATCTCGGTGGCCACGAGGGCGCGAGTGGACGCCGGCGATGGCGCTCGGGTCAGAGGGGAGAAGCGGATCCGGGCTGAGAGGGGGGGGGGGGGGGGGGGGGGGGGGGGGGGGGGGAGGCTAGGGTTCCGGGGCGGGAGTGAGAGAGCATAGGGGCGCTGCTCTTATCTGCACTCGTGGCGGTGCAGAGCAAGGAGCGTACGGGGCCATGGCGCGCGCGGCCTTCTACTGCCGCAGCAGGAGGTAGGGGAAGGCCAAGGCGGTGGGTTGGGCCTCGTACAGTGAGCACTGGGCCGCAGTGCACTATGGCATTAAGCCTAGTGGCACAGTAGGTGTTAGGTGTTTTTCTTTTCTTTTTCTTTCTTTATTTATTTTATTCTATGTTTTATTTTACTTTCCAAATTGTTTTAGTTTATGAGACATGCAAATATCATCTAAGTTAGTAATACTAATTATACCACTACCATAATAATTTGGCACCTAGATAAAATAGTTTAATAATTTATAATTTATAAACGACATTTATTTAATTGCCTAAGCCACCGTTTTAATTATTTTAGTGCATTTAAATAGTTTATAAGAATGTGGTCTGTTCAACATAATTACTTATGAATTATTTGACACGTTTAGAATTATTTATTTTTGACTTTCGAAAACTTTTATTGTTAAACTTGATTTTCTTAAATTTGAATTTCGAATCTGCTTTGAGTCCCAGATAGTTTAGCAACAATAGCAGTGGTGACGTGGCATCATTAGTAGAGGGTTATTGTAGCTTAATTATCCGGGTGTCACAGTGTGATTAGGCAACACAATGGAAACGGTTCAACTGAACAAGATGTGTGTGATACGTGGCAAACGGGTTCGTAATATGAAATGTGTGCGAAGACCAATAATAACACAGACGATTGCTGCTAATAAGCCGTGTGAATTTCCCTGTCTACAATAGAATAACATGTGTGTATATATATATGTAACTAAAATAAACATCCAATTACATAAGTGACTATACAGATCATTCGCACACACCTCAATAAACAATTGCATGCATTCTAAAGTAGGAGAAACGATCGTCTAGTCATCTACTTCTTGTGACGCTCCTACCGCTGCTATGTGGCTCAATCCCTCGTCTTTGTCAGACAGAAGACAGTTCCTCACGTCAACGATCCGCCTGTACATCTCGTAGCTTGTGTACGCGTTCATGGCCACGTACTTGACATGTTGTTCATCCAGTCTCTTATGCCACACACTGTGACAGGCGTTCTTGTCCTTATTGCTCTCTTGCTTCATCTTCGCGTAGTAGGTGTCGATGATGGCCGAGGCGAGGTCATCCAGGGAGTTCAGTTTGCTTTTGTCGCTGCCCCAGACCTTGTAGTGGTGCTGGATGTTGACAAGATTCGGGCATTTCAAGTCCGAAACCTTGAGCACTTTTAGATCGTTGGTGGTGTCCACCATAGCGAAACTGTAGTCGGAGCTCTTGAAAAACCTGGAGAAACGCTCTCAAGGCCTTGTGGCAAGGTGGAGGTGGTAGACGAGGGCGTCATGTCGCACGCACAACTGGGCGACGACAACCTTCTGATCGTGCCTGGCACGACCGATGGTGTACTCGAGGTCGAAGCCGACCACTCGGTACTTGTCCTTAGCAAGGAACTGCTCCATAGTTTAGATGGAGCTCTCCACCGAGACCGGATCGTTCGTGTACACCACCGAGAGGGGCTTTCCCCTCACATGGGTGTCCACTACGTGATGCGTGGTGAACTGCCCCCCATTGTCGTCATCGGCCGCTGGGAGCGCCATTGGAGCCACGGGGAGCGCCATTGGAACCGCCGGATGTCCTCTCTATATGTGTCCTCGTGGGTGTGCTTATTGTGTCGTGTGAGACGAGAGATGAAGGTAAATGGACGCAGGAATAAAAGGGGGCCGGGCGGCGTGGATTGTCGGCGCGTTCGCATGGTAGTTTTCGCAGTAGGTAACTGCATCGTCGCGCCGCGCCCGGAGCAACCGCTTGCACACGAACGTGCATGATCGTGCGCTGAACGCCCGGAGGGACGTGAGAGAAGAGCGCGCTGCGGCCGCCTGAACCGCAAGCAACCACACACATAGAGCAGTTGAACATGCAAGAAATGGTTGCCTAGAAGCCGACCAACAGTTGCGTCGTTGCGTAGAGAGCGGCCGTGTGGTACCACCTCCGTCTAGTCTATAGTCTCCTTTATATTCCGTGCCATACTTTGCCCTCAAATTTAACCAACAAAATGTTAATGCATGTTTTAAAAATTATATAATTGGAAACTATGTTCAAATACAAATCCAACTATATAATCTTTGGTGACATGCATTCGTATTTTATTAGTTAAATCATACTTATAAACCAGGATAGTGGTATAGTAGGTAATTGAATCGCAAACGTTTTTTTATTAACCGTATGTGTACGTGGCCTTTCATCCTCCTCTCGCATGTCTTGTCACCCTGCTGCCACAAACGGCTTACAACGCAAGCTTGCGCAGCGCGTGGGGGCGTTCTTTTTGCCAAACGGCGGCGCCAATGAATCGTCGGTGAGCCCGTTCCCGTGCAAGCTTCCCACCCGACTCGGTGAAATCCCCCAAAATCCCAATGCTTACCGTCCTGCTATAAAAACCCTCACGGCCGGCGACTCCTGCGTCGCATTTTCCCCTCCATCCCTGTAGCTTATCTCGTTTGCTTCTCCCACAATCGCCAATGGCACCGGTCCATCGTCATCGCTGAGCCACTCCGTTGTCATCAGAGGATAGCTCCAGCTGGGAGGCTACACCGCGACGGCGGCACAGTCCCCGGCGTAGTGTAGTGCGCGTGGCGTCCCTATTGGGTGTGCGCGGAACACCCACCACACGCTCTGCCGCCGGTGCCCGTAGGCAGCTGTTGCCGGCCGCCGTCGCCACCACACCACCGTCGAGAGCCAGGGCCATCTCCTGCTCCACTGCCGCGGCCCGAAGGCGGAGGTGGCTGTCGTGGCCGCCACCCCACCGCCGGCTACTGTCGCCATCACCCGCTCCGCCACCGCGGCCCGAAGGTGGGAGGTGGTGGTCGTGGCCGCCACCTCGTCGTCGGTCGCCGTGGCCGCCAGCCCACCGTCGACCGCCGGGGTCATCACCCGCTCCCCCACCGCCGCTCGAAGGCGGGAGGGGGAGGTGGATGCCCGCACGTGCGTCAGTGACCTTGCGCGCTACACCGAGTTCCTACGGGAGGAGGAGGAGCGCCTTGTCGAGCACGCAAAGAGCCTTACCGCCACCATGGTCGCGGCACACGCCGCCTCAGAGGCGAGGAATCAGGAGATCTACGAGGAGAACCACCGCTTCGAGAGGGGTCGTCTGGAGCGGCAGAAGGCGTTCGAGGTGAGCGTCGCTGAAGCTGCATTAGCGGCAGGCACCACATTGCGGTTTCCTAGCTCGTCAGTAGGCTCCTCCTCCTCCGCCTCTTACCGAGCGCGCTCGGCAAAGGAGAGGCAGCCGGAAGTAGTACAAAGCCCCTCCACAGTAGTTCTAGTATTTAGGGGCTATTTTGTTCAGTTCATCTAACTATAGATGTGGTGGAACTGTACAACGTACTTAAAATTAGCCAGTATATATAGTTGAACTAGCTATTTCAGTACGTGGTTGGCAACAATTGGGGAAAAGTTTGGTCGGTTCAGTTGTCGAGTTAACTGTTTGTATAAATTAAGAATGACTGCTTAATCTATTAATGAATTCTATGCTTAATTACTAAAGTTTGACCAATAGCAGTGTTACAAGGATTGACAAATCTTACCAAATTGTTTGTACGTGGTTGCACACGGGTCATCCAAAACAACCGTTTGTGTTGAAGGGATGCACAAATCCTGCGCTGCTCTCACTTTGCATACGGGTGTTCTATCTAAAACGTTTGCGATCAAGAGCTACAGAAATCCTACTCGACACATTTTCTCTTGGCTTCCTGGGGAAGCTGTCGGCTTGCATACGTGTGTTCTAACTAAAACATTTGCGATGAGTGTTTTATATTTAAAAAGCGAATTAAACTGTGGCTTGGGCGCCATAAATGGAGAGGATGCGAGCAAGGCGGGCGGCCATGGAAGTAAAAGGGCTCGCTTCCCAGTGAGCCTACACAGCGTACAGCTCGCACGCTTCCCGATGAGCTTACGCACTAGAGGATAGCTTGCACGCCTCTCGGTCAGCCTGCGCATCGGACGCTCTCGCATGCCTCCCGTTTAGTCAAGGTCAAGTAGCTGTCCGCACGTCACCTCCTACAACCATTAAAACTAAGACACGTGGTGTCACGTGAATGGTTAACAGTATTTTGGATTTACTAGAATTTAAAAATGAGGCATCTCAATGT
Source organism: Triticum urartu (assembly GCF_003073215.2). Lineage (NCBI taxonomy): Eukaryota > Viridiplantae > Streptophyta > Magnoliopsida > Poales > Poaceae > Triticum > Triticum urartu. Next base: position 391,993,978 of record NC_053028.1, read on the forward strand.
TTTGCCGGCAATCAACGGTGCCCTGGTGTTTGAAATTCATTCCCATTTCTTGCATGGGGCATGCACCCAAGGACACATATTTGATTTTTCAACCAATTTATATGCATTGGAGCATGTGCATGTAGTTCAAATTTGAATTATGCACATAACTGCATTGAAAACTCAGTTAATGCATAAAAATGTCCAAACGAACCGCAAAAAATCACAAAAATTCACACAACACTCCTGTTTTTCTATGTTGACACGAGAAAAAAATTTGAAAGCAATAAGAGGCAATGGATATCATTTTGTCCCCAAAGGTGGGACGTTCCCTACCGAAAACCATCATGCTTGTTGTGAGAAGCATATACCCAAACCTGCCCCAAATGGGACAAAATTTGTACCACGACATGTTGATGCTGCTCCATGATAGCATGGCAAGTTTCATGAATTTCAGACGAGTTTTGGATTTACTAGAATTTAAAAACCATGCATCTCAATGTTTTGCCAGCAATCGACGGTGCCCTGGTGTTTGAAATTCATTCCCATTTCTTGCATGGGACCTAAGCATGCACCCAAGGACACAGATTTGATTCTCGATCAATTTATATGCACTGGAGCATGTGCATGTAGTTCAAATTTGAATTATGCACATAAATGCATTGAAAACTCAGTTAATGCATAAAAATGTCCAAACGAACCCCGAAAAATCACAAAAATTCACACAACACTCCTGTTGTTCTATGTTGACACAAGAAAAACAATTTGAAAGCAATAAGAGGCAATGGATATCGTTCCGTCCGTAAAGGTGGGACATTCCCTACCGAAAACCATCATGCTTGTTGTGAGAAGCTCCGGTTTGTGAGAAGCATATAGCCAAACCTGCCCCAAATGGGACAAAATTTGTACCACGGCATGTTGATGTCGCTCCATGATAGCATGCCAAGTTTCATGAATTTCAGACGAGTATTTGATTTACTATAATTTAAAAATGAGGAATCTCAATGTTTTGCCGGCAATCAACGGTGCCCTGGTGTTTGAAATTCATTCCCATTTCTTGCATGGGACCTTAGCATGCACCCAAGGACACATATTTGATTTTTCGACCAATTTATATACACGGGAGCATGTGCATGTAGTTCAAATTTGAATTATGCACATAAATGCATTGAAAACTCAATTAATGCATAAAATGTCGAAACGAACCCCCAAAAATCACAAAAATTCACACAACACTCCTGTTGTTCTATGTTGACACAAGAAAAAATTTGAAAGCAATATTTCGTTTCGTCCCCAAAGGTGGGACGTTCCCTACCGAAAACCATCATGCTTGTTGTGAGAAGCTCCGGTTTGTGAGAAGCATATACCCAAACCTGCCCCAAATGGGACAAATTTTTTACCACGGCATGTTGATGCCGCTCCATGATAGCATGCCAAGTTTCATGAATTTCAGACGAGTTTTTGATTTACTAGAATTTAAAAACCAGGCATATATGTCGGATTTCGGGTTCCGGCAGACCCTTGAGGTTCGAACACTGGGGTGCGCGCGGAGATTTCGCCTCCTACCTACCTGCACCCCCCCCCCCGCCATGCTAGGATCTAAACTAAGGAAAGAACAACACAAGAGACACAGGGTTTATACTGGTTCGGGCCACCGTTGTGGTGTAATACCCTACTCCAGTGCGTGGTGTGTGGATTGCCTCTTGGGCTGATGATGATGAACAATACAAGGAAGAACAGCCTCGCGAGGGTCTGTTCTTGGCTGAGGCGATGAACTGCTGGGAGGAGTCCAGCCACCTTTCTCTCTCTCTCTCTCTCTGCTCTCCCTTGACCGACCCTTCTAACGAGCCTCTTCCTTCCTACCTCTTTTCGCCCTCTCCCCCTCCGTCTTCGTCCTCGTCTCCCCCCCTAGCTATGTGGGTGGCTGGTCCTATTTATAGAGGCCCTGGTCCTCTCCCCAAATATTGAGCAGGAAGGGAGCCAACAATGGCGGGCTAATTTGAAGGGGGACAACAAGTATCAGCTATCCTGACAAAAGTAGTCTTCGCCTGCGCAAAGCTCTGGTGATGACGCCGTCTTGGGCTTCACGGTGACCTCCGTCTCGTAGTCCTCCTGGTCTTGGTCTCGTTGCACCGAAATGGCAACCTTTGCCTGATGCCTCGGTACTCCGCGGCTGCGCTTGCCCCCTTTGCACCAAAGAGGAAAGGAGGACGCTGTGCTGGCTGGCACCCGCCTGGCGCCCTGAGTTGTCATGGCTTGCGTCATGGGCACCTCGTGAGGTACCCCGCCTTGATCTCTCCGCCTCCTCGTGAGCCAGCCTGACGAGGCCGTGCCTGAGGAAGCTTCACGTCGTCCGCCCCGCGAGGCTTGGCCCCTCGCGAGGGTCTTGGGTTGGTGTTGGTGAAGATGGGCTGTGCTGGGCCCCCCTTTGAGCCATGCCGCAGGCCGCAGGCAGGCAATTCTGGGGACCCCCATTCCCAGAACACCGACAGTAGCCCCCGGGCCCAAGGCACGCCCAGACTTGGCCGTGCAGGGAGGCGGAAGGGCAAGAGCGAAGCACCGCGGGCCCTAACAGCCTGCGGCCTTGGGCGCCATGTGGCGGTTGACTGGACGTGGGCGCCTCAGTAACCGCGCAAGTTGATAAAGGAGTGGCATCCGCCTAGGCCCTGCTTCTTGCTTTCTCCGGTTGCTGCTCAGATCCCCTTTCTTGCGCCTCTCCTTCCTTCCTCCGAGATTTCCAGATCTGCTCTGACCGCGCGGCCTAGGGAGCCATGGCGCCTCGTCAGCCCCCGGCCGCAGCTTGGTACTCGTCTGCCCTGGACTCGCCGAACGTGTCGGAGGCAGGCCTTGCCCGGTTGCGCTGGATGGCGAAGGCGTGGGGCATCGACGGGGAGAAGGTTTTCAAGGCCGGCTCCGCCACCCCTGAGGATCAAAGGAGCACCTTCTATCCGCTCTTCGTAAGTGCCATTGTTGCTGGCCTGGTGCCTCCCTTCTCCGAGTTCTTCTTCTCTGTCCTCCGCCATTACAAGCTACAGGCTCTGCATCTCCATCCCAACTCCGTCCTTCTCCTGGCAATCTTTTCTTATTATTGTGAAGCACATGTTGGGGTGCAGCCCTCAGTGGCCTTGCTGCGCCACTACTTCTACCTCCGGACCTCTCGTGGGACTGCTTCCGCGCGCGCGAGCTTCATCGCGTCCAGCGGCGCCATTGCCATCTCGAACTCTGGGAAGAGGATTGAGGGCTTCAGGAGCAAGTGGATCTTGGTGGATGCCGGGCGCATCCACCCTCGGCTGATCCTGCCCACGGAGCAGCCCACGAGCTCCAGCGACTGGGGTCGAGCGGAGCTCACAGATCCCCGCACGAAGATGGTGTTGGAGAAGATGGACGCGGATCTGAGGCCGACCGACATGGCGGCGGCGAAGCTGACCGGCGCGTCGCTGCTGAGGGAGTTCCTAGAGCACCGGCTGGCTCCGCTTCGGCAGTACTCGCTTCCAATGTGGAGGCCGTTCGAACCCCGCGGCCTTGGCCGCTGGAGACCTGGCTGCGGTTCTCCAATCTCTGGTCGGGGGCAATGTGGCGAGGCTGGAGGGCGCTCCTACGCCCTTGTTCCTCCGCAACGACTGGGAGCGGGTGGTGAAGTCCATGCCCGTCTTCAACGGGGATGTGCCAGTGCCCCTGGAAGCTCCCGAGGAACCGGTGGACGTGCCCTCCGGCGACTCCAGCGAAGAGGAAGAGGGAGGGGAGCGCGGAAAGGGCCTGACTCCGAGGCGACTGACAGAGAGTCGAGGGCTCCCCTCCCCCGGCGCAGGTCCCGCGTTCTCCGCCTCTCTCTGAATGATGACGACGAGGATGACGACGACGACGACGACGAGCAGGACGGCGGGAGCTCGCCCCCGATCCCGAAGAAGGACAGGACCGGGCTGATCTCCCGCGGGTCTCCCCTGGCCCTGGGGCGAACCGCAGATGCACCTTCCGCCTCCAAGCTTCCCGAGGTTGACCCTTCCAGCCGGCTTTCAGGCTTCAAATTTGGCCGGAGGCCGCTTGAGCTCACTGGCGACGACCCGTAAGCATTCGATTCTTGTCTTTATCTCTTGCTCTGCTTCTGAGGCTTGACGTCCGCATCTGTGGATAGGTTGGCGCCCGCAGCAAAGAAGCCGAAGGGGGCTCCCGAGGTTCCATCCATGGCGGCGCTTCTGCCCGCGAAGGAAGGTGACCGCGACGCACAGGCTTCTCCTGCCCGGTCGTCCTCGCGAGGTCTGGCTGAGCCGGCTGGGGCAAGCTCAGCCCCCGCGGCCCAAGTGGCTCCCGAGGTGCTCTTGCCTGCCGCCGCCACTACAGCTGTCGGGGCGCGGCAGACTCCGCCTCAGGATGCTGTGGCTGCGCTGCCGCCTTCTCCTCCTACTCCACCGGCTGTTGTTTCTCCGACTCCTTCTGCCGTTCTGGATCGTGCTGTTGCTGAGCTGGACCGACTGCGGCAGGATCTTCTTGGAGCCGACCCCCGCTTGGTGGCCGGGCGTTTGGAGCTGGCTTCTGGATGGGTTCGCTCTGACGCCTCGATTCGGGCGGCGCTGGTCCAGGCCTCGACGGCATGCGACGGGGAGAAGCAGGCCGTCCTGGAGGCGAAGGCTGCCCGCGATGCAGCCTTGGGGGAGGTGGTCGACGTCCGCGGTCGCTGCAAGGCGCTGGAGGGCGAGCTGCAAGGCCTGCAGGATCGGCTCGCGGAAGAGGTCCGCCTTCGCCAAGAGCAGGAAGAAGGCGTGAAGGCTCGTGAGGCAGCCGTCGAGGGCCAGGAGGCCAAGCTTAGGAAGCGCCGCGACCGCCTAGGCGCGCTGGAGCAGGAGTTGGGGGCGAGGAAGGCCGAGCTGGATGGCAAGGCCCTGGTTCTTGCCGAGGACCGCGCAGCCTTCATGGAGTTGGAGGCGAAGGCTCGCTCCTCGCTGAGGACGCTTTATGACAGCGGCCTGGAGAGCCCGCTGGCCGGCGCCGAGGACGGCCCCGCCAAGCTGCTTCCCTTCCTGGTTCACGCTCTTGAAGATGTCGCCCTTGGCCTTGGCCCCACGGCCGAGGCCGAGGCGCGTGTCTTGTCTTCTGCAGCACTGACGTGGGTCCTCACCCACATCTACCTTCGCGATCCCGGTGTCGACCTCGACAGCCTGCTGGAGCCAGTGAGCGGTGAGCGTGCCGGTGCCGCTGCCGAGGTCGTGAAGGGTCGCGTGGAGGTTCTGCTGGGGAAGTTCCGGGCCTTCAGCACCAAGCCGGAGCAAGGCACTGGCGACCCCGCTGCTCCGTGAGGCGAACCCGCTCCGTGCTGCTCCCCCGCCGCCAAGTGACTCCGTCGTGGCTCCTGTCCTGCTTTTAATTCCTGCACACGTATCATGCCTCGGGGAGGCGTTTAAACTTGCGTTTGGCATTGAAATAACAGTGTGGACTGTAATATTTGCTTTTGAATTCCTTGAAATTAGCGCTTTTCCTTCCTACTTGCTTACGTTCTACGCCAGCAGAGCCCGGCCCCGCGCGTACCTCACCCAGCAATAGTCCCGACCGGAAACTAGGACGGGACCAAGGAGTGAGGGGCTACGTGACAAGTTAGGCTCCTGAGTCGTGATGCTCAGGAGTCCCCCTTAGCGCACGAACAGCAAGTAGGGAGGTGTGATGCGGGTGGATCCACTGTTCTACGTCTGCAGAGCCCGGCCGTGCGCGTGCCTCACCCAGCGATGGTCCCGACCGGAAACCAGGACGGGGCCACGGAGTGAGGGGCTACGTGACCAGTTAGGCTCCTGAGTCGCGATGCTCAGGAGTCCCCCTTGACGCTCAAACAGCCTTCGTACCTTGGCTCCGCTCGGGGAGAGACGCGCGACGAACCAGGCCCGGGGGGACCTGGCCGGGCGGCGTGCGTCCGGGTGTGACCCAGGCGCAGCCCCCATGCCCAGCCCCCTCGCGCGGCACTCCCAAGGGGAGGCGTTATGATGAGGCTAGACACTGAGCTCTGGGCTCCCTGAGGTTGATGCGGCCTGGGGGCCACCCTCAGTTGTTTATCACCAGCATGGAGCATAGTGCTACCGTATGTGTACGGGCAAAGCCGCTCCTCGGCAGTGTCGTCAGCTAGCGCGGAGCATGGTGCTTCCACTGGTACGTGGGAGGGGGCCCCCCTCTGGGAGGAGCCCCCGGGGCGTGTACAGCCCCGCCCTGACACGTGGCTGGCACGGTAGGGCCTAGCGAGGTGTATCTGGGCACCCGTGAGCCAGCGCGGGACTCACGGGGCCCTACCTCTAGGCGGGTTGCGCCTGGCACTGGGCCTTATCTTGTGATGTGTCCCTGCAAATTTGGTTAGATGTCGGCACTCTACGTCCTCGGGTCCCGGCCCTCGAGCTGGTCTCAGCCGTCGCTGGTATGCCAGGTTGCGATGCCATGGTCAAGGCCAGAGGGTGAGGGTTGGAGAGCCAGTAAGAGCCCTGAGTCGCGATGCTCAGGTGCCCCCCCTTTAACGTGCAAGTGGTCGGCATGGAGGAGAAGAGGTGCCGTGGACCGGCGTCAAATAATCAAGCATGGTGGGTCTAATGCATGATCAGAAATAAACGCAAATGGGATACATGCCACTGGGCCTGGCCCGAGCGGCTTGGGGATCACGCAGCCTGAGGGGCGCCCCCAACAAGGTAAGCTAACAACATGGAATAAAGGGATACACGCCGCAGGGACGGACCCACGCGGCCTGGGAATAATGCAGCCCTGGGGGCGCTCCCAGCTGGAAGTAAAACTCGAAAGATGTCACCTGATGATGTTGAGGACGAAGGGGTGTTGGTGTAGCAGGCTCGGGGGGCTGCGGGAGCCGATCCTCACGAGCCCCCAGGCCCAGGGGCCTCGGGAGGCTCCGGAGGCGCTGGCGGCTCCTCGCGGGCCATCTCCATCTCTGCCAGGGTTGCGGAACGCCTGGCCTCTCATGCCTCCGTGATGCCCCTCATGAGGTGTTGGTACGCGTCAGCCGCGTTCGGCAAGCCGTAAGGCATGCGAACATAGCTGTGAGGTGGACCTCCGCAACGCCCCACTCGCGAGGGCCAGAGGCGCTCCAGAGAGACGACTCGGTTAAGCCTTGGTATGTCGATGCAGACGCGCAGCCCACCATCCTCGCCTGGATGGGGGGCCACTACTGGTAGGCGGCGGGCGCCTCTCATGACTCTTGACTCCTGTAGCTCCTGAATGGCCTTGCTGACGAACTCCTGTGGGTCTAGATCTCCTTGCCTTGCTCCTTCTTGAGGGAAACGTGCTTCAAAACACGCCTCCATGTGGTGCCCAAGCGCCTCCCTCGTGACCCTGGCTAGGTCGGTGGCCCTCCAGGGGAGAGCCCCCGAGCCCTGCCTGGGGAGGGCGCCGAGCGCGCTTTCATATGCGATGGAAGGAGGCTCCCCCTGGGCAAGCGCGGGCCCTGAGGGGCCTGCCTCCTAAGGGGCCGGGCCGGACGATGTCTTCTTCTTCTTGGGGGTGGTCTCGGGAAGCCTCCTGCTTCCGTGATCCGGGTCTTCCAGTGATGCGGCCTGAAAGGCTCGTTCCAGGGAACACACCGCGTACTTCTCTTCACAGGGCACCATGATGACTCCGCCACTTCCTGGCATCTTGAGGATGTTGTAGCCATGGTGAGTCACAGCCATGAACTTGGCCAGCGCTGGGTACCCAAGGATGGCATTGTACGGCAGGCGAATGTGAGCGACGTCGAAGTCGATAAGCTCGGTGCGGTAGTTGTTGCGTGCCCCGAAGGTGACAGGGACGCGGACCTGCCCAATCGGGACCGTGGAGCCGTCAGTGATACCGGAGAAGGGCTTGGTTGGCTGAAGCTGGCTGTAGGGCACTTGGAGGTTGTTGAACGTCTCCACGGACAGGACATTGAGCCCTTCCCCACCATCGATGAGGGTCTTGGTGACCACCACGTTGCTGATGATTGGGGAACAAAGCATCGGGAGGACTCCGGCTGTTGCCGCACACTTGAGCTGATCTGCTGAGCTGAACGTGATGGCGCACGCCGACCACATGAGAGGGCGTGTGGCTTCGAGTCTAGGGAGTACTGCGTTCACTTCACGGGCGAACTGCTTGAAGATGCGCTAAGAGGCTGGGGCTTGAGCTCCGCCCAGGATGCAGGTGATCGCGCGCGGCTCCTGGAAGCCCCCAGCCTCCTCGTCCTGATGGTGGTCCTCGTTTCTCCTTGGCTGCGGCGGCAGCGGTGGGAGGCCTGTGTTGCCTAGCGGGCGATCCTCGCGAGGCTGATCCCTCCAGTCTCCCTCGCGAGGCTGATCCCTCCATCCTCTCTCACGAGGCGGGTCTTGTCAACGATCCTCGTGAGGTTGGTCGCGCCACCCTTGGCGCGGCCCACGGTCTTCCCAGCGTCCTGCGTTTCTTCCTCCTCCTCGACCGTAGCCCCGGTCACCGCGGTCGGGGCGACGGCAGATCCTTCCTTCACGCACGGCTCGGAGTTCTTGGCATTCGTTGGTGTTGTGGGTGTGGAGGTCGTGGTACACGCAGTACCGGCTACCCTTGGGAGGTTCGGGCTGATCTCTGCCCCGCTTGGTGTCTGGTTCTGCCATGAGCACTGCAGCCCCCTTGCGCTTCACATCCTTGGCCTTGAGCTTCTTCTCTTCTGGGTCCGCGGCTGGCAGCTCGAGGAGGGAGAGACGCCCCTCCTCAGCCCTGGCGCACTTGTTTGCCAAGTTGAACAGTTCCAAGGAAGGGCACAGGTCTTCATGCATCGCCAGCTCCTCCTTCATCTTGACGTCGCGCACTCCGTCGGAGAAAGCTGAGATGATGGCCTCCTCAGTCACCTTGGGGATCTTGAGGCGTGCGTTGTTGAAGCGCTGGATGTACTTCTGCAGGGTCTCCCCAGGTTGTTGCTTGATGCGGCGCATGTCGCTCACGGCGGGTGGCCGATCGCGAGTACCTTGGAAGTTGGCGATGAAGCGGGTGCGCATCTCTTCCCAGGAGGAGATTGTGCCTAGAGCCAGGTTCAGGAGCCAGGTGCGGGCCCCGTCCTTGAGCGCCATGGGAAACCAGTTCGCCATGACCTTCTCGTCTCCGTTGGCAGCTTCGATGCCCAGCTCGTAGAGCTGGAGGAACTCCGCAGGGTCGGCCATGCCGTCGTAGCGAGGAGGCAGGTCTGGTTTGAACTTGCCGGGCCACGCGACGCTGTGTAGTTCGGTGGTGTAGGCGCGGCAGCCTGCTGTGGCCACGGGAGGCCTTAGGTGACAGAGAGCCTGGTCTTGCATGTCCCCACGCGCTGGAGCAGGGGGATGGTCGCGATGTGCTGGAGCAGGGAGCGCCCGGGCAGCTTCTGGCGGACGAGGGACTTCTTGGCAGCTCTGTTCTTGCTGCGCTGGCACCTGACGGAGCGGGTTCCGCCTAGGGGCCATGCACCTTGGAGCCATGGCGTCTTCTTGAGGAGGAGGCGGCCGGGGCGCCGCCGGAGCCTCTTCGCCCGCGCGGGGCGGGGTGCGGTGCAGCGGAACGGACGGCGCGGAAGAGCCCCCTGCAGCGCGGACGAGCTCGGCGACGCGGTCGAGCCATTCCTTGTAGACGTCGTCGACGGGACAGTAGCGCAGGAGCTCGTTTGCCGCGATGAGTGCAGCCCGAGCCTCCATGGGCGCGCGGAGCGCGCGGGACGAAGATCCAGCTGGGGCGAGCGAGGGAGTTGCGGTGCGGCCGTCTTACTGCACGGACGGATGCTGGGACGATGCTTGCTGCTCGTCCCACGCCGGGCCGGTGGCGGCGTTGACGGCAGGTGACGGGGAACGGCGTGGATGCCCGCCGACAGGGGCCGTCTGGGCGATGCGGGAAGCAAGGGCAGCCCGGTGCTCCGCGCGGGCCTGATGGGCGTCAGACATGAGCGTGACGGTTGGAGGAGAACGGGGCGGTGGAAGACGAATTCCGGCGCACCCCTACCTGGCGCGCCAAATGTCGGATTTCGGGTTCCGGCAGACCCTTGAGGTTCGAACACTGGGGTGCGCGCGGAGATTTCGCCTCCTACCTACCTGCACCCCTTCGCCATGCTAGGATCTAAACTAAGGAAAGAACAACACAAGAGACACAGGGTTTATACTGGTTCGGGCCACCGTTGTGGTGTAATACCCTACTCCAGTGCGTGGTGTGTGGATTGCCTCTTGGGCTGATGATGATGAACAATACAAGGAAGAACAGCCTCGCGAGGGTCTGTTCTTGGCTGAGGCGATGAACTGCTGGGAGGAGTCCAGCCACCTTTCTCTCTCTCTCTCTCTGCTCTCCCTTGACCGACCCTTCTAACGAGCCTCTTCCTTCCTACCTCTTTTCGCCCTCTCCCCCTCCGTCTTCGTCCTCGTCTCCCCCCCTAGCTATGTGGGTGGCTGGTCCTATTTATAGAGGCCCTGGTCCTCTCCCCAAATATTGAGCGGGAAGGGAGCCAACAATGGCGGGCTAATTTGAAGGGGGACATCAAGTATCAGCTATCCTGACAAAAGTAGTCTTCGCCTGCGCAAAGCTCTGGTGATGACGCCGTCTTGGGCTCCACGGTGACCTCTGTCTCGTAGTCCTCCTGGTCTTGGTCTCGTTGCACCGAAATGGCAACCTTTGCCTGATGCCTCGGTACTCTGCAGCTGTGCTTGCCCCCTTTGCACCAAAGAGGAAAGGAGGACGCTGCGCGGGCTGGCACCCGCCTGGCGCCCTGAGATGTCATGGCTTGCGTCATGGGCACCTCGTGAGGTACCCCGCCTTGATCTCTCCGCCTCCTCGTGAGCCAGCCTGACGAGTCCGTGCCTGAGGAAGCTTCACGTCGTCCGCCCCGCGAGGCTTGGCCCCTCGCGAGGGTCTTGGGTTTGTGTTGGTGAAGATGGGTCGTGCTGGGCCCCCCTTTGAGCCACGCCATAGGCCGCAGGCAGGCAAGTCTGGGGACCCCTGTTCCTAGAACACCGACAATATCAATGTTTTGCCGGCAATCAACGGTGCCCTGGTGTTTGAAATTCATTCCCATTTTTTGCATGGGATCTAAGTATGCACCCAAGGACACATATTTGATTTTTCGACCAATTTATATGCACTGGAGCATGTGCATGTAGTTCAAATTTGAATTGTTCACCTGAAAAGGCTAGAAATCCAATTTGATGTATTAAATGTTGAAACAAACCCTGAATAATTCCAATTCTTTTACAACACACATATAGTTGCATGTTCACTCCAGATAAAAGGTCTAGCAATTCAAACACTGTCCATTGCCGCTGTGACCCCATCATGTACTCCAAATCAAGATGAAAAATCAAGTAGATCGCACATAGTTTATTATCAGCAACCATGTGAGATGCATCACAATATATCCTGGAGCACTGTCGGTGTATAGTAGGCCTATGGCTTACGCGAGAAGGTGCATCGGCTACAGTCCACAGTCGGTGTCTCAAGCACACTAGCTCGCTCCCCAAATATAATTTTACTGTTCAATCATCGCCGGTGAAAGATGGGCACATGGACCCGCGTCGTGAGGGCACATGGACCCGCGTCGTGAGGGCAACTTCGGCGGCCCACTCCGGCGAGAGCGCGGCCGCAGCCGCCATGTGCGTGCTAACATGGTGCATGAGCGCGGCCGCAATCTGCGACCGGGCAGCAAAGGCATCCCAAACGGCCGCTGTTGCTTCTCAGGTGGCGGCAGCAACATCTGCCTCAGGGATAGCAACTGGCGAGAGAGGCACAACAGCTCTCCGTTCCGCAGTGGCGGCCTTAGCACTGATGGATGCCGGCCACGACCATGTCGAGGCCGCTCACGCCCAGCTCCTGGCGGTCACCGCACAAATCGAATGAAGCTTCTCCGACAACAGCCGGCAACCCATGGCTGAAGAGCTGGCAATCGTCGAGAGCGTTCGAGCAGCCGTCCGTTCCTTCGCCGCATACCTTGCGACGACAGAGCCCGTCCAAGCCCAGATCACGTCCGCCCATGCCCAGCTCATGCCGGCCTTTTCCAAAGAGATGGCGGACACGGATGGCGAGATGCTTGCCGAGTATGGTGCGATGGATGCCATGGAGCCCCTTCCCCAGGAGACCGTCGGGCACGAGCTGGACATGGAGGCGGCGGCGGAGATCAATGAGCACCAGCTGTAGTAGTACTCTTTGTTTTGTTTAATTAAGAGCACCGGTCTTTAATTTGTTAGAGTAATGTTTAGGTCAGCTAGCTCTGTTTAATTGCTGGACTTGCTCGATTAAGAAGTGTGGGTGTGTTGTAGTCTCCTTTGTGTACCCAAATTATGCAATGACGTGGATGACCACTGTAACCATGGAAATTCGAACCAAAACTTTTGACGTTCAAACTCATCACACACGGGTTAAGCTATCTGAATCGTTTGTGATGTCCACATATCATACACAGTTCTGAATAAGGGACCGTGTCTGATGACACTTTGTGCGCCAGTTTTTTCGCTGAAGCGATTCCAAATTTTCGGCTTCTGCAGAAATATCTAACTCCCCACCCCTCCCCCTACCAAAAGCCACATTTTCCCTCTTTCCGCCTTCCTTTCCAAGTTGAAACCTTCACTCCTTGCTTGCAGCGCCGCCTCCTCGTCGACGACCCTCCTTCACGCTGCTCGGCCTCCTCTATCCAGGTAGGTAATCCACACCCGACCCCCATCCTCCTCCTCCTTCCACATCCCACATGCCCCGACCACCGGCGCGAGCGCGACACCTTCCACCCAAATCATCGACCCCTCCACCAAATAAGCGCCGGCCTAAGCCATGGTGCACGTAGTATAGCCAGGACCTCAAGGAGCATTTGGCAGCGGAGAAGCGAATCGCGGCTGCACGCGCGGATGAGGTCGCGATGGCTGCCATTCGTTCCGACTCCCAGATCTTGAAGGAGCACCTTGCCATTTGCTAGCTACGCTGATTAAGCATGCTCGGTTTACCTATTGCGTGTGCTGCTCCCACCTTTCCCTCACAAATTCTAGTGAATTGTGCTATCTAATTTTACCATGCAATCTATTGCTCTAGTGTATATGTTCTATATGTCGTGTAGTGTGGTGCTCACTTGTTAATTGTTTTGTTAATTAGTTGTCGTCTTCAGTTAACTGTTTGGTTCAATTCTGCAAATGTGATGTTCAATTCTTCAAGCTACAATTTTGTATTGTCTTCCCTGTGAGAAATAAATCGAATTTATCTTTACAAAATTGTGGGTGCATTCTGTTATTGTATACCATGTGAGGAATAAATTGAATTTGGCTGTAGTAAATACATGATAAAAAAATACAATTGCTACAATTGGTTGTAGTTAACTGTTTGGTTAACTATCTGATATTCTATTAGGAGTATGTTATATTGTGCAATGTGGTGCTCAGTTAATGTTTGGTTCATTTGTTGTGGTGTTTAGTTAACTGCTTGGTTCAATTCTGCAATGCGATGTCCAATTGTCGTGGGTAGAATTTTGTATTGTTGTGCATGTGAGGAATAAATCGAATTTGGCTGCACTTAATACATGAGAAACATATACAAGTGGTATATTTCCTAGTCCTTAATCATGCTTGGTTTGGGTAAATGGGTTTTCCGTGTGGCTTGAATTAATCTGATGAATCTGCAATGTGCTTATTTTTCATCAACATATTTTACTGATAGCATGCGAACCCTTACTTAACCTGATGACTAACTACCTTATATGTGTTGCAAGGAAACAATGGGAAGCACTAAGGTTTACAATCAAGGTTAGCACGTGCATGGTCCGTTGTCTAATAGCACATTATTGTGCAATTGTAGGAACCATTCTAATATTTAGGTTTTTAACAATTTGGTCTTGCACATGTAGGTCCTGCTATCAGAGGTTTTGACCCACTGTTCGACCCTTTTTGCATATGGGGAAATGAGTTGTCCATGAATATCAATCAAATCAAGAAACTCAGAAAGATTGTTAGGATAAAGAAATTAGCGACAAAAAACAACAAGATCTTTGTCTGCACAATGAAGAAGACATCAATTCACTACAAGATGGTAGTAACTATTATACCTTGCCTTTTTTATTCCTTTGCCCCATTTTCAATATAGAGAAGATATTTATGCACATCCTTGTTTTCAGGCCTTTCCAAAGCAGTTCACTGATGATTACCTCTCAAACCACCTCTATGGTCAGGAGGCAAGGAAGGTTTTCATACAACACCCACAGTTCAATATTGAAGTGTTTTTGAAGAGGATGAAGGACTGACGGTCAATCATCCACAGGCACTGGCCTAAAGTTGCAAAGACCTTCAACATGAATGAAGGCTCAATATTCGCCTTCCACTTCAGCAGTTTTCCAGATGAGATGCATCTGTCTACATACCGTCTATGATGCTAATTTTGAAAGGTTCTACATGTTGCATGTGGAACTTGCTGCTGGTGCAGTTGTGTAATGGGGTAGCTGAGTGCTGAAGCTATATCATGTTGTACTCTGATGTATTTCAATTATGAAATTCCGTTTCCTTAATATGGAAATTAAATATATTGTGTGCTTAATATGAAATGTCAATTAGATTAATAAATGGATATGAATAATCGGATAATTAGCCTACTAACGGCGAATTTGCCTGCTAATTGGGTTTTGCTATTGCAAACGGTTGTTGAAATAATACCATGGGCGATGACCTCAGGCAACACACACAGTTTCTAGGAATAAACCGTGTTGGATCAATGAACAATCACACACGACTTTCTCTTGAAAACTGTTTGTGTTAGGCCACCTTGCGCAAATGTTTACCACATAAAAACTGTGTGTGATGGACAGCCTTTGCCACACAGTTTCTTCTACGGACCATGTGTGATACATTCAATAACGTAAACGATTTAACGGGAAAAATTGTGTGCGATGTACCTGTGAACGGAAATGTTTTCCTTGGAGCGCCTGTGTGGTATGTGCATACGAATGAAAACGTTTAGCGGGGACTGACTGTGTGGGATGTACTTGCGGCCGGAAACAATTTCGCCGTATAATTGTAATTTTTGGCTCTACTATACGTATTTCCGTATTTGAGCGCTCGCCGGTCGCACAAGACCTCATTTTGCCGAACGTGTGTGCCAGGAGGGCATATCCCCGACGGTTTCTGAGTCGTGTGGGAAGGACCCCGCTATCGCCCACACTCACTTGGCGACGGTTCCAAATGCCGTTGCGGAAAGGGGTTAAAACCGTTTGTTTAGGACCGACGCGCACCAGTGAATGTTGAGTCCATGGATTATACGCACTCTCACCCTTCCATCATTGCTAGCCTCTCTTGTGCCGCGCAACTTTCGTCGGTAGCATAAAACCATCATTTACCTTCCTCAAAACAGCCACCATACCTACCTATTATGGCATTTCCATAGCCATTCCGAGATATATTGCCATGCACCTTTCCACCGTTCCATTTATTATGACACGCTTCATCATAGTCATATTGCTTTGCATGATCATG
The DNA here is from genome assembly GCF_003073215.2 of Triticum urartu. Classification (NCBI taxonomy): domain Eukaryota; kingdom Viridiplantae; phylum Streptophyta; class Magnoliopsida; order Poales; family Poaceae; genus Triticum; species Triticum urartu. The sequence continues at coordinate 392,009,352 of NC_053028.1, forward strand.
TAGTTGACATCGTATTTGTGGCATGGCCACCTTTCATAATTTTTTATACTTGTCACTCTTGATTCATTGCACATCCTGGTAGATCGTCGAAGGCATTCACATAGAGTCATATTTTGTTCTAAGTATCGAGTTGTAATTCTTGAGTTGTATGTAAATAAAAGTGTGATGATCTTCATTATTACAGTTTAATGGGCTTTAATATGCACTTTTATATTATTTTTGGGACTAACCTATTAACCAGAGGCCAAGTGCCAGTTTCTGTTTTTTTGCCTATTTCAGTGTTTCATAGAAAAGGAATATCAAACAGAACGAAACCTTAGCGAGGATATTTCTTGGAGCAAATGCAAACCAGGAGACTTGGAGTGGAAGTCTGGAAGTCTGTGAGGCGGCCACGAGATAGGAGGGCGCGCCCAGGGGGTAGGCGTGCCCCTACCCTCGTGGGCCCCACGAAGCTCCACCGACGTACTTCTTTCGCCTATATATACTCTTATACGCTAAAAACATCAAGGGGAGCCACGAAACCACTTTTCCACCGCCGCAACTTTTTGTACCAGTGAGATCCCATCTGGGGCCTTTTCCGGCAATCTGCCGGAGGGGGACTCGATCACGGAGGGCTTCTACATCAACACCGTAGCCTCTCCGATGATGTGTGAGTAGTTTACCACAGACCTTCGGGTCCATAGTTATTAGCTAGATGGTTTCTTCTCTCTCTTTGGCTCTCAATACAAAGTTCTCCTCGATGTTCTTGGAGATCTATTCGATGTAACACTTTTGCGGTGTGTTTGCCAAGATCCGATGAATTGTGGATTTATGATCAAGTTTATCTATGAATAATATTTGGTTCTTCTCTGAATTCTTATATGCATGATTTGATATCTTTGCAAGTCTCTTAGAACTATCGGTTTAGTTTGGCCTACTAGATTAATCTTTCTTGCAATGGGAGAAGTGCTTAGCTTTGGGTTCAATCTTGCGGTGTCCTTTCCCAGTGACAGTAGGGGCAGCAAGGCACGTATTGTATTGTTGCCATCGAGGATAAAAATATGGGGTTTATATCATATTGCTTGAGTTTATCCCTCTACATCATGTCATCTTGCTTAAAGCGTTACTCTGTTCTTATGAACTTAATACTCTAGATGCATGCTGGATAGCGGTCGATGTGTGGAGTAATAGTAGTAGATGCAGAAGTATTTCGGTCTACTTAACACGGACGTGATGCCTATATTCATAATCATTGCCTAGATATTCTCATAACTATGCACTCTTCTATCAATTACCCGGCAGTAATTTGTTCACTCACCGTAATACATGCTATCATGAGAGAAGCCACTAGTGAAATCTATGGCCCCTGGGTCTCTTTATTTACATCGCACCTCATTTACTATTTTACAATCTTTACTTTCCAATCTATATAACAAAAATACCAAAAATATTTATCTTACTATCTTTATCAGATCTCACTTTCACATGTGATCGTGAAGGGATTGACAACCCCTTTATCGCGTTGGTTGCGAGGTTCTTGATTTTTTGTGCAGGTACTAGGTGACTTGCGAGTTATGTCCTACTGGATTGATACATTGGTTCTCAAAAACTAAGGGAAATACTTACACTACTTTGCTGCATCTCCCTTTCCTCTTCCAGGGAACCAACGCATGCTCAAGAGGTAGCTTCCCACTATTTTGAAGGGTGTTGAATCTTATTACAATATTGATGAAAGTGTATTTGGAGAGGTCATGACTCTATTTAGTGATACATGCACTATTTTGTAAGAGGTTTCAATTGATTATGACAATGAAGTTGCTATCTATGATGACATGTATGCCATAAAGAGTGATAAATCTTCTATGCTTGTGCATCATGAAAAAAGTGATGTATGTGATAGTTATATTGTTGAATCCATTCATGATGCCTCTGAAAATTATTATGAGAAAGGAACTTATGCCCTTACATATCTCAATAACATCAAGTTTCTTCTCTATGTGTTGATTGTTTTGAAGTTACACTTGTTTTGCCTTCCTATGCTAGTTGATTCTTGTTACCATAAGTTGTTTGATCACAAAATACCTATGCATAGGAAGTTGGTTTGACCTAAATGTGCTAGTCATATGCTTCATGATGCTCTCTTCATGTCTCAATTCTTATCTTTTATGCGAGCATCATTGAAATCATTATGTCTAGCTAAAAGGCATTAAAGAAAAGCGCTTGTTGGGAGACAACCCAACACTTTTACCTACTGTTTTTGTGTGTTCACATGATTAGTCTACTGTAGTAATCATGTTTTATTGCTTTTGTTCAATAAAGTGCCAAGTAAAGCCTTTAGGATCTTGTTGGGTGATAGTTACTTTGATCTTGCTGAAAAACAGAAACTTTTGTGCTCATGAAAATAATTCTAGTTTTTAACAGAAGAGTGCATTTGAGTTGATTCTTTTTTCAGAATATTAATATACAAATTTCATAGGCTTTACTAATTTTCCAGAATTTTGGGAGTAGCAGAAGTATGGTTGGAGTACAGATTACTACTGACTGTTCTGTTTTTGACAGTTTCTGTTTTCAATGCATAGCTTGCTTGTTTTCTAGTTTCTATGGCTTATATTGCTCAATATAAATTGTGGAGATGATATTTTACAGTAGGCATTGTGTGAGAAAAATTATGAATCTTGTCTTTCACAGTACCAAAAGTGAAATGGTTTGCTCTTTATCATACTAACCTATCTCACAAAGTTCCGTTAAGTTTTGTGTGATTGAAGTTTTCAAGTTGTGGGTGAGATATCGATATGAGGAGAATAAGGAGTCACAAGACCCTAAACTTGGGTATGCAAAAGGCACCCCAAGGTAATATTCAAGGAATATCCAAGCAACTAAGCTTGGGGATGCCCTGGAAGGCATCCCCTCTTTCGTCTCCAACATTATCGGTAACCTCACCTGGAGCTATGTTTTCATTCGTCACATGATATGTGTTTTGCTTGGAGTGTCAATTTATTTTGTTAGGATTTGCTTTCTTATATTTAGAATAATGTTTTGCATCTTTTATATCAACAAAAGTCGCAATGATAGCCTTTGCCATGCTTATTTTGCAAGTCTACATCTTGCTGTTTGAAAACATAAAGTTTACCGCTGTTGCAAAAATTCCCTAGAAAAGTCAGAATGTGATAAAATGTTGAAACTTTTTGAAAAATGAGCTCTGATAAATTTTATACATTGTGGTAAATTTTCATAACCTTTGGAGTTAGGGAAGTATTGATACTCTTGCTTTCTTTACAGACTGCACTGTTTTGGCAGATTGCTGTTATGTTTGCATTGTTTGCATATGTTTGCTTGTTTAATGATTCTATTTGAGGATAGGAGTATTAAATATGCAGAGAACATTTAGTGTGCAATGTTGAATAATAATTTTAGTTATTTGCTACAGTAGAGAATGATAAGGTTTTTTTTATTGGTTTATACTAACTTATCTCACGAGTTCTTGTTGAGTTTTGTGTGGATGAAGCTTTTGGGATTTAGGAAAACTGTGATATGAGAGGAATTAAGGAGACACAAAAGCTCAAGCTTGGGGATGGACAATGCATCCCAAGATAATATTTCAAGAATTCTCAAGCATCTATGCTTGGGGATGCCCCGGTAGGCATCCCACCTTTCTTCTTCAACAATTATCGGTTAGTACCAGTTGAGCCTAAGTTTCTACTTCTTCACCTGATGTGTGCTATTCTTAGAATGTTATTTTGTTTTGTTTTGCTTGCTGTTTTTAATAAAATGATTAGATCTTAAAGTTTTTAAATAAAATAGAGTCCTCAAATAATTGCCAGGGAGGCTAAGTAAGCGACATTCATGTCCCATCAACGAATCTCTTTTCTATGTCATTTACTCTTGTGCTTCAGTTATATCCTATGAGTAAATTGTTGAATAAATTTAATGTCATGAAGTTGAAATCATACCATGCCTAGTGGTAGCTTCACATTGAGGTTAGAAAGTGAAATCTTTTGAGGCTTGAGAATCACAATATTGGTCATACAAGCAATTCACGAATAATTAGTATAAGGAAGAGAACTTTCACATATAAACACACTATCATGGAAATCTTTTGTGATTGTGAGCCCCCATCAAAATATTATATGCCAAAATTGTTGATGTTGGACAAGGAATACAACATAATGGTTTATGTTTGTTCATATTCACATAGAAGTTGTATTGTCATAGATCCTTCAACACGTGGTGCTTGCCCCCCATCTTTGCTAGCCAAAAATTCCGCACCAAGTAGAGATACTACTTGTGCATCCAAAAACCCTTAAACCCAAATCTTATTTTCAAGAGTCCACCATACCTACCTAAGGATTGAGCAAGATCCTTCAAGTAAGTTGTCATCGGTGCAATAAGGCAATAAAAATTGCTTCCAAAAGTGTAAGAGAAAATTGAGCGTTGTACGAACTTGTGATGGTAAAGCAATAAAAGCGACAGACTGCATAATAAAGGTTGCTATCACAAGGGGCAATATAACGTGACATTCTTTTGCACTAAGGGTTGACCATACAAACAAATAAGCGCATGGCCCTCTGCCTCCCTCTGTGAAGGGCCTATCTTTTACTTTTCAATATTTACTTTTATGCAAAGAGTCAAAGTATTCCTATCTATTCCTTTTTATTTTCTCTTTTGGTAAGCATCATGTGGCGAGGAATGATCTAGGCACATATGTCCAGTTGAATATTGGTAGCATGAGTTATTATTGTTTACATCACCCTTGAGGTGAATACGTTGGGAGGCAAAACAATAAGCCCCTATCTTTCTATGTGTCTGGTTGAAACATTTTGCTCATGTGTATGCGGTGAGTGTTAGCAATCATGGAAGACTATATGATGGTTGATTATGTGGAGCTCTTACTTAAACTCTATTGAATAAGTTGAACTGCAATTGCTCGGTGACTAAGAACATAGGTTGTTGGGTTTCAAGAGAATTCATTGTTTGAACCTTAACATGTGAATTGATTGCCACTATAACATGAGAAGTTTCATAAGAAAGAATTGCTGTTATGATGCTAGGAAAAGTGATTGAAATTATCATTGATCAAACTTGTGCACTTTGCTAGCATTCACACTTCATAATTTATTTCTTTTATCATTTACCTACTCGAGGATGAGTAGGAATTAAGCTTGGGGATGCTGATACGTCTCCAACGTATCTATAATTTATGAAGTATTCATGCCAATATATTATCATTCTTGGATGTTTTACAATCATTTTATAGAAACTTTATATCATTTTTGGGACTAACCTATTAACCTAGTGCCCAGTGCCAGTTGCTGTATTTTGCTTGTTTTTTACATCGCAGAAAATCAATATCAAACGGAGTCCAAACACTTTGAAACTATTTGTGGATTTTTTTATGGGCCAGAAGACTCCCGATGGGCCAGAGCAACACCTGGGTCGTGCCCTGAGGGGGGCACAACCCACCAGGGTGCGCCAGGCCCCCTGGCGTGCCTAGGTGGGTTGTGCCCACCTCGCTGGCCTCCCGTACCCCTTCTTTCACTATAAATTCCCAAATATTCCGAAACTATTCGGGGTTAACCTAGATCAAAAGTTCTGCCGCCGCAAGGCTTCGTAGCCACCGAAAAACCAATCTACACCTGTTCCGGCACCCTTCCGGAGGGGGGAATCATCTCCGATGACCATCTTCATCATCCCGGTAGCCACCCTCGGGGCTGAGGGTTTGTACCAGTAGCTATGTGATTAATCTCTCTCTCTCTCGTGATCTATATCATGGGCTTTGTTAGTATAGATGAATCATATGATGTTTCTCCCCTCTATACTCTTGTTGTGATGAATTGAATCTTTACCCTTTGAAGTTTTGTCATGTAGTGATTGAATGTTCAGATTTGAGAACACATGACGTATGTCTTGCGGTATGAATACTTGAGGTGACAATGGGGTATCTTTTTGATTCACTTGATATACATTATGGCACTCAACTTGCGGAATCCCGCGGTGATATTGGGGTAATCTATGCATAGGGATTGATGCATGTTTTTATTATCTTTTCTCTGATAGAAACTTTGGGGTCTCTTTGTAGTTCTTTGTGTGGATTGAGTATTATGAATATGAATATGCTTTGGTGTTATTCTAGTACGAACTCTAGGATAGATCGAACGGAAAAATAGCTTTGCGTTATTTTAGTACGAACTCTTGAATAGATCGAGCGGAAAGAATAGCTTTGAGGTGGTTTCTACCCTACAAACAATTCCTATCTTTTGTTCTTCACTAATAGGAACTCGGGAGTGATTCTTCGTTGCACTTTGAGGGATAATTATATGATCCAACTATGTTAGCACTGTTGAGAGATTGCACTAGTGAACGTACGGACCCTAGGCCTCATTTTAAAGCATTGCAACACCGTTGTCGTGCCCGTTTACTATTTGGTACCTTTTTGTTTTTATTTATTCATATTATAAAAATATATTTCTACCATCCATATTACACTTTTATCACCATCTCTTCACCGAACTAGTGCACCTATACAATTTGCCATTGTATTGGGTGTGTTGGGGACACAAGAGATTTCTTGTATTTGGTTGCAGGGTCGCTTGAGAGAGACCTTCTTCATCCTACACCTCTCACGGATTGATAAACCTTAGTTCATCCACTTGAGGGAAAATTGCTACTGTCCTACAAAACTCTGCGCTTGGAGGCCCAACACGTGTCTACAAGAATAAAGGTGCGTAGTAGACATCAAAGGTCATCCTAAAAGAACTGAACAAGATTATCAAATGGTTAATAATAGCTCCTAGGTCTCCAACAATGAAGAAAAAAAAGAAAAAACTAAAATTTTGCATAGTTCTAAGGAACATGAAACTGGTAAAGAATGTGTTGAGAATCCTAAAAATGTATCTATGTCTGATGCTTAAACTCAGGATCGGAAAGAACATGAACCTAGATAGGATGATAATAATCAAAATTATGATCACCTAATGACAATGAATCTAAAATAAGAGGAGGCTTGTAACGCCCTCGATGCGGCTATATCTCCTACGTGTCGAAGCACGACTTAGAGGCATAACCGCATTGAAAGCAATGTCGCAAGTGAGGTAATCTTCACAACAACCCATGTAAATAAATAAAGGAGAAGATACATAGTTGGCTTACACTCGCCACGTCACACAAATACATAAATAAGTCATTACATTCATCCAATACACTCATGGTCCGACTACGGTACCAAAATAAAGATCAACCCCCAAATGCGACAAAGTCCCTGATCGCCCCAACTAGGCACCACTACTAATCATCTGGGAAAGACACATAGTAACGGCGAGAGTCTTCATCGAACTCCCACTTGAGCTCGGTCATATCATGTGGAATGGTATCATCGGTTCTTGCATCTGGTTTGGAAGTAATTTGTGAGTCACGGGGACTCAGCAATCTCGCACCCTCGCGATCAAGACTATTTAAGCTTATAGGTAAGGTAAAGGTATGATGTGGAGCTGCAGCAAGCGACTAGCATATATGGTGGCTAACCTATTCGCAAAAGAGAGCGAGAAGAGAAGGCAAAAGCACGGTCGAACAACTATGATCAAGAAGTGATCCTAGAACAACCTACATCAAGCATTACTCCAACACCGTGTTCACTTCCCGGACTCCGCCGAGAAGAGACCATCATGGTTATACACGCGGTTGGTGCATTTTAATTAAGTTGAGTTTCATGTTATCTACAACCGGACATTAACAAATTCCCATCTGCCCATAACCGCGGGCACGACTTTCGAAAGTTCAAATCCCTGCAGGGGAGTCCCAACTTAGCCCATCACAAGCTCTCACGGTCAACAAAGGATATTCCTTCTCCCAAGACGACCCGATCAGACTCAGCATCCTGGTTACAAGACATCCTCGACAATGGTAAAACTAAACCAGCAAAGCCACCCGAATGCACCGACAAATCCCAATGGGAGTTGCACATATCTCGTTCTCAGGGCACACCGTGTTGTCCAAGGTTCCGGTAGGCCAGCCCAGAGTTGCCCTTGGTGGCCACCAGCAGCTGATAGGTTGGACCAACACTCAGAGGAGCACTGGCCCGGGGGTTTAAATAAAGATGACCCTTGAGTCCATGGAACCCAAGGGAAAAATAGGCTAGGTGGCGAATGGTAAAACCAATGTTGGGCCATGTTGGAAGAGTTTTATTCAAGGCGAACTGTCAAGGGGTTCCCATTATAACCCAACCATGTAAGGAACGCAAAATCCGGGAACATAATACGGATATGACAGAAACTAGGATGGAAAGAGTGGAACAAAACACTAGGCATAAGGCCGAGCCTTCCACCCTTTACCAAGTATATAGATGCATTAAGATAAACCAGATAATATTGTGATATCCCAACATGAAACAATGTTCCAACAAGGAACGATCTCCAATCTTCACCTGCAACTAGCAACGCTATAAGAGGGGCTGAGCAAAGCGGTAACATAGCCAAACAACGGTTTGCTAGGACATGGTGGGTTAGAGGTTTGACATGGCAATATGGGAGGCATGATAAGAAAGTGGTAGGTATCGTAGCATAGGCATAGCAAAAGAGCGAGCATCTAGCCAGCAAAGATAGAAGTGATTTCGAGGGTATGGTCATCTTGCCTGCAAAGTTTTCAGAGTTGCCTTGATCCTCGTAAGCGAACTCAACGGGCTCCTCATTCACGGACTCGTCTCCCGGCTCTAACCAAACAAGAACAACAAGCAAAAGGAGCACAATCAACCACGTGCAATGCTCAAGCAACATGATGCAAACATGGTATGATATGCGGGATGCGGTATGTGATGCATATGCAAGATTTGCAAAGGAATGATTGAACCTGGCCTCAACTTGGAAATCCAAGAGTGCCAGTGGAAAGGTGAGATGATTTCGTTTGAAATCGATATAAAGATCACCGGAATCGGATGCACGGTTTGGAAATGGCAAGCAAAACAAATATGGCACCGGTCTGCGATAAACAACAAGTGGCCACCTAAATACATCAAGATAAATATGCTACAGCACTCAAACATGACAACAAAATACATGGCAGGGATCCACTCATGATGCTTGACAAAATATGAACACTGAGCTACGGCTAATTCATCCATAAACAGGTTCAAATAAGCATGGCCAAAGAGCAAATGATAACAGGTTTTAGACTTGGTGAAATTAACACAAGTCTGGAATTTATCATCAGGAAGCAATCTTTAGAGCATGCAAACTACATTCTACAGGAACTTAACATGGAAAAGCAAGTCATGGCATGAAGCTACTCAAAGCACTTAACAAAAGTCCCTTAGTGACCTTGAGCCAAAAGGGATCAGAAAATACAATTGCAAGCATGCGAACATGGCAAAAACATAAACAGATTCAGACTTAGTGAAAAACTGGAGCATGCAAAACAATTAACGAGCTCGATGCACTCACTATAGAGCATTGCATGACAAACTAAGCATACAACCATGAAGAAGACATGACATAGAAGCTAGATATGGCAAGAACAACATCATAGCATGCACGGATCAATAGCAACATCCTCGACAAAATCGCTAAACATGTCAACAATCTGCCAGGATCATTTTATAGCAAAAGTAGAGCTCGATTGACTCAAGCTAGGGTGCTCCATAATTGCAAACAAATACAAGGATGGATATAGCACCACAATATTAACAAAACATCCTTACGGGTCATCCTCAAAAGAGGCACGGATCACTAGGAAACAACATGAACATATGGCATAAAAAACAATATCAGAACAAGGACTTAGAGAAATTCTAAGTCCCTGAAATCAGCATCAACGATTACGCTACTTTGCATGCTTGTGCTAGTCACCACAAATATCACAAAAATACATGGCATACACCTATGTAAATATGACATGGCATTCTACAAAACACATGTAGAGCTCAGGATCATAGCATGCACACATTAATCATGGCAAAAATGACAAAAGGCTATTTGCTGAAACAGATCTGCAACCTTTCTCACATAGCCCTCTTCCAACAGCATTTTGGGCATCAAGATGAGCTCAAATGAAAATGATGCAATGAGATGAAATGATGTACTCGTCGAGAAGAACATTTTGATATGCTACACGCACAAATCGGAGCTACGGGTGCAGAGTTATGGCATGTCAAATTATGCAAATTAGCTAGGGTTTGGAGAGGAAAAAGTCAACCGTTTCCTCACATCTGGATCCGGCGATCTACTGTAGCAGCGGGGCGCGCGACCCGAGGATGGCTGGCCGAAGATGCGCCGGAGCTCAAGGAGAGGAGGAGGCAGGCGAGGTCGTCGGCCGGAGCTGGACTTGGCGGCGGCAGGCGGCTCTGGTCGGCGTGGTCGCCGGCGAGGCGACGAGGTCACCGCGGTGGCCGGCGATGGCGGCAGCGTCGCCGGGCGGCGAGATGCGCGGCGACGCGGGGGAACAGCGAGGAGACACGGGCGGCGTCGAACGAGGCGGCGGCGGCGACCGGATGGGCCGCGGGGGCCCTCCCCGGGCTTCGGCGGTGGCGGGAGGCCACATGGCAGCCTATGATTGGCTGTGGGTGGCAGCGGTGAAGCGTCCGGCATGGACGGACATGTCCGGCGCGGCGCGAGGAGGATTTCTAGGGTTTTGAGGAAGGAGAGACCCGAAATTTCGGAGGAGGGGCTAGTTTTATAGGTAGAGGGAGCTAGGAAGCTCCAAATGGAGTGCGGTTTTCGGCCACGCGATTGTGATCGAACGCTCTAGACGATGGAGGGGTTTTGGGCCAAATTGGAAGGGTGTTGGGGTGCAACACACACGAGGCCTTTTCGGTCCCTCGGTTAACCGTTGGAGTATCAAACGAAGTCCAAATGGTATGAAACTTGACAGGCGGTCTACCGGTAGTAAACCAAGGCCGCATGACAAGTCCCGATCGAGTCCGAAAAACGTTTAACACCCACACACGAAAAGAGGTAGAAAGGACCACCGGAGGGCATAGGAGCGCCGGAATGCAAAACGGACAACGGGGAAAATGCTCGAATGCATGAGACGCACACGTATGCAAATGCAATGCACATGATGACATGATATGAGATGCATGACAAAGACAACAACACGCGGAGAGAAAAACCCGACAACGGAGAAATAAAAATAACTTAGGCCGGAAACGGCAAGAGTTGGGGTACAAATAAGGTAAATTACATCCGGGGTGTTACAACACTCCACCACTACGAAAGGATCTCGTCCTGAGATCTAGGACTGGAAAAACTCCGGGTACTCGGAACGGAGGTGATCCTCGCGTTCCCAGGTGGCTTCATGGTCGGAATGATGTGACCACTTGACTTTGAGGAATTTGATTTACTTGTTGCGAGTCTTGTGCTCAGTTTCTTCAAGAATAGCAACTGGGTGCTCACGATAAGACATGTCTTCTTGGAGATCAATGTCTTCGAAGTTGACGGTGCGGTCAGGGGTCTTGAAGCACTTGCGGAGTTGAGAGACGTGAAACACGTCATGCACATTTGCAAAGTTGGAGGGAAGCTTGAGTTTATAGGCGAGATTGCCTCTCTTGCTGACGATCTTGAAATGACCCACGTATCTAGGGGCAAGTTTCCCTTTGATATCGAAGCAACGAGTACCTTTCATTGGAGAGACGCGGAGGTAAACGTGGTCTCTGATCTCGAAAGCCAAATCATGATGCTTACTATCATAGTAGCTCTTCTGGCGTGATTGTGCTGCTTTGAGGTTATCACGAATGACTTTGCACATCTCTTCTGCCTCTGTGATCAAGTCATTACCAAGAAGTTGACGTTCACCAGTCTCTGACCAGTTAAGAGGAGTACGAAACTTCCTGCCATAGAGAATTTCAAATGGGGCCTTGCCCGAACTCGCTTGAAAGCTATTGTTGTAGGAAAACTCGGCATATGGAAGACAATCTTCCCACTTCATACCGAAAGAGATAACGCAAGCCCTGAGCATATCTTCAAGAATCTGATTGACACGCTCGACTTGGCCACTAGTCTGCGGATGAAAAGCTGTGCTGAAATGGATGTTCATGCCCATGGCCTTCTGGAAAGAATCCCAAAACTTGGAGGTGAAGATGCTGCCACGATCTGAAGAAATCAACTGCGAAATGCCGTGCAGAGAGACAATTCGAGAGGTATATAGCTCTGCCAATTGAGCTATAGTGATAGACTCTTTGATAGGAAGGAAATGAGCTACTTTAGTGAGTTTGTCGATGACAACGAAGATAGCATCATTGCCACGCTTGGACTTTGGAAATCCAGTCACGAAGTCCATCTCAATGTGGTCAAACTTCCATTCTGGAATGGTAAGAGGTTGGAGGAGACTAGCTGCTCGTTGGTGTTCTGCTTTCACTCTTCTGTAGACATCACATTCATTCACGAACTGAGCAATCTCGCTCTTCATTCGAGTCCACCAATACGACTGCTTGAGGTCCTGGTACATTTTTGTACTTCTAGGGTGGATGGAGAGGAGTGAATTGTGAGCCTCGTTCATAATGACTTTACGAAGGTCACCTTTAGGCACAACAATGCAATCCTTGAAGAATATAGTATCCTTGTCATCAAGACGATAGCACTTGTACTTAGGTTGACTCTTGGCAATCCCAATCTTCACCTTCTTCACCATAGCATCAAGAAGTTGAGCCTCGCGAATCTGATCTTCCAAAGTAGGAGAGACTTGAAGGTTGGCCAGAAAACCTTGAGGAACAACTTGAAGGTTGAGTTTGCGGAAAGCTTCACAAAGCTCGGGTTGGTAAGGCTTGAGAATCAAACTATTGCAGTAAGCCTTCCTGCTCAATGCGTCAGCAATTACATTGGCCTTGCCCAGAGTATATTCGATGCTCGGATTATACTCTTGAATCATTTCAACCCAACGAGTCTGCCTGAGGTTGAGATTAGGCTGAGTGAAGATGTACTTGAGACTCTTGTGGTCAGTGAAGATGTCCACTTTTCTTCCCAATAAGAGATGTCTCCAAGTCAAAAGAGCATGCACAACTGCCGGCAACTCGAGGTCATGAGTGGGGTAGTTCTTTTCATTGGGCTTCAACTGGCGAGAAGTATAGGCCACAACTTTCTTCTCTTGCATCAACACTGCGCCAAGACCTTGAAGAGAGGCATCACAGAAGACCTCGAACGATTTGGATTCATCAGGAGGAGTCAGAACTGGAGCGGTGACTAACTTCTCTTTCAGGGTGTTGAAAGCGATGTCACATTCAGGAGACCAAACATACTTGACGTGCTTCTGGAGAAGGTTGGAAAGCGGCTTCGCGATCTTTGAAAAGTTCTCAACGAACCTTTGACAATAGCTTGCGAGCCCAAGGAAACTGCGGAGTTGCTTCACGTTCTGAGGTGGTTCCCAATTCACAATTGCAGACACCTTCTTAGGATTCATCGCTATGCCCTTGGCAGAAATGATATGCCCAAGGTAGAGAACCTCATCGAGCCAAAACTCGCACTTTGAAAACTTGGCATAGAACTGATGTCCTCTGAGCTTATCCAGCACCAAACGCAAGTGCTTGGCATGATCTTCCTTGTTCTTGGAAAAGACCAAAATGTCATCGAGGTAGACCAAGACGAAGTCATTTGTGTAGGGGTTGAAGATGAAGTTCATCATGCGAGAGAAAGTTTGACGAGGCCAAAAGACATGATAGTGTATTCATATGAACCATAGCTTGTTCTGAAAGCTGTCTTGGGGATATCTTGCTCACGAATGCGAATCTGATGATAGCCCATACAGAGATCAAGCTTGGAGAATACTTGAGCACCTTTGAGTTGTTCAAACAGCTTGTTGATGTTGGGAAGTGGGTACTTGTTCTTTATAGTCTTCTTGTTCAATGGACGGTAGTCAACACAGAGTCGGTCCGTTCCATCCTTCTTCTTCACAAAAAGAACTCCACAACCCCACGGAGAAGAACTAGGTCGGATGAGACCCATTCGCTCTTGAATATCGAGTTGTTTCTTCAGCTCCTTCAACTCTTCAGGTCCAAGCTTGTAAGGACGCTTGCAAACAGGTTCCGTGCCAGGCTCAAGATCGATGACGAATTCAACTGGCCGGTGTGGAGGCATTCCTGGAAGCTCTTCTGGAAAGACGTCTTGATATTCGCAAACGACTGGGATTTGAGAGATGGCATCCAGCTCACCCTTCTCATTGAGAGAAAACAGTCGAATGGTATCATCCCTTGCGCAAAGACAATTACATCCTCACACGAATGAGTCAATTGAATCTGCCTGGCAGCACAATCAAGCTGAGCCTTGTGCTTAGAAAGCCAGTCCATTCCAAGAAAAATCAATATCCGAGTCACCCAGAACCGTAGGAGAAGACAGAAACTTGTAGTCGCCCAACGTGATAGTAACATCCGGAACCATGGAGTTAGCATTCATGCGTTTACCCGGAGAGACAACTGCTATCGGTCTAGGCAAAACTTGGAGAGCCAATTCATGCTTAGATGCAAAAGGTCTCGAGATGAAACAATGCGATGCACTAGTGTCAAAAAGAACTTTTGCAGGAATATCGCTAACAGGAAGGTTACCCATGATGACATCTGACGAGTCCTCTGCCTGAGCTGCATTCATCAAGTTGACCTTGGCGTGCTTGGGGTTATGCTTGACCACAGCTGAACTTGTAGATCTCACAGGAGGAGGAGGAAGACGCCTCTGATTGAAACATTTGTTGGCATAGTGACCCTTCTGTTGGCACTTGTTGCGCGTGACCTCTGAAAGCGGACGGTGATACGGTGCACTTGATCTTGGAGCTTGAGACGAAGTCTTGTTCTGAAAGCCAGGGTTGGGTGGGTGGGAAGATCCATTGCCACCTTTGCTCTTCTACTGAAAAGGCTGACGGAACGGAGGAGGAGGAAGCCAATACTTTTGCTGCTTAGCCACTTGAGTAGAGGAAGGAGTTGCATCTCTGACTCGCTTCTTGGAAGCATCGCACTTCAGTTGGGCAGCCTCTTGCTTCATTGCCATGTTGTAAAACTCATCGTACTTCTTGGGCTCAAAGAGGACGAGAGCTAGCTGGAGTTCTTATCTGAGACCACCCCTGAACTGGTATATCATGCTCTTCTCGTCAGGGACGTCTTGCTTAGAAAAATGGGCGAGCTTCTAAAACATGATGTTGTACTGGTAAACAGACATAAAGCATTACTTCAGGTTGCGGAATTCCTCACGCTTGCTCTCAACCACACTCTGAGGAATATGATGAGCTTTCAAGTCTTGACGGAATTCATCCCAGGTAATCACACGACCTCCTCTGGAATCTTTGTATTGCTGAAACCATTCTGCAGCTTGGTCTTTGAGTTGGAAGGAGGCAAACTTGACAAAGTCCTCAGGCCTGACGTTACTACACTCGAAATGCCTGCATATGTCCACGAGCCAATCATCAGCGTCTGTTGCCTCAACACAATTGCTGAAGGTCTTTGGCTGGTTAGCGAGGAACTGGTTGAGTGTAGCAAACTGATTCTGATTGTTTCCATGGCCATGATTCCCTTGGTTGCGCTCTTGAAGAATTTGCATGATCAGCTGCGTGTTTGCATTGGTAGCGGCCACCACAGCTTGCCATGCCTCCGGAGGTGGAGGTGGTGGTGGCAGATCAGGATTCGGAGTCGTGCGCGTTGGAGGAGCCATCCTGAAGAGGGTGACATCCATTAGCATATTGACAGGCAAATATTCAAGCTGAATCGAACGGATTGAAATTGCAACATAAAGTCTTCACATCCGAACAAAATGAACGAATGCATTCCAATTGAAATGGTCAGATTTCCATAAATTGAGAAACCACTTAGAATTGAGGTAGAAGAATAAAAACAAGGTACGGACAAGAACAAATACTTGGTGAGGATTACCCAATCCCAAACCAAATATCCGCGAAAGAAGAACTAGAGCTACAAGAATTCCCACCTATGAAACTCCCGAACCTTCCCGGATATGCAATCAGGTGTTGGGGATACAGGGGAAGCATAATATCTCACCCAAAGCTAGAAAATCCTACATCCAGCTATATCCATCCTTCAACACATAACCAAGAAAACTTCCGAAATCATTTACCTCAACCTTCGAAAAGCATCCGTTATACGAGTTATGGCAATACTGCCGAACTCCTGCCCCAGTACTGGGTGGCGTCGAGGTTATCTCACCAACAACTGCACAAAAGAGATTTTCAATGTCGGCGAAACTCAGGTATTCCAGAATCTCAACGATAAAATTGTGACGACAACACCTCGGAGCTCAACTCCCCGGGACACTGCCACAACCCCTAAATGACAGGAGGCACCAAGAACAATGTTCTCGTCACAAGACCATCGGAACGATTCCAAGATACCCGCGTGATCATAAATTTGTTTTAGTGAAATTTGAGAAGAGAAGAGTCAAAACTCTACGTCGGGATGCCTTACCAGAGCGACGAAGGGACTGGGGAGTAAAAAGAATTCCTAACTCTCCCATATATATAATCCTAAATGACTCAAAACATTTTTCTAGACTCAACAACGCCAACGATTCGATCAAGCAGGGGGCTCCTAAGGTCGGGGAAGGCTCTGATTACCAACTTGTAACACCCTCGATGCGGCTATATCTCCTACGTGTCGAAGCACGACTTAGAGGCATAACCGCATTGAAAGCAATGCCGCAAGTGAGGTAATCTTCACAACAACCCATGTAAATAAATAAAGGGGAAGATACATAGTTGGCTTACACTCGCCACGTCACACAAATACATAAATAAGTCATTACATTGATCCAATACACTCATGGTCTGACTACGGTACCAAAATAAAGATCAACCCCCAAATGCGACAAAGTCCCCGATCGCCCCAACAGGGCACCACTACTGATCATTTGGGAAAGACACATAGTAACGGTGAGAGTCTTCATCAAACTCCCACTTGAGCTCGGTCATATCATCTGGAACGGTATCATCGGTTCCTACATCTGGTTTGGAAGTAATCTGTGAGTCATGGGGACTCAGCAATCTCACACCCTCGGGATCAAGACTATTTAAGCTTATAGGTAAGGTAAAGGTATGATGTGGAGCTGCAGCAAGCGACTAGCATATATGGTGGCTAACCTATTCGCAAAAGAGAGTGAGAAGAGAAGGCAAAAGCACGGTCGAACAACTATGATCAAGAAGTGATCCTAGAACAACCTACGTCAAGCATTACTCCAACACCGTGTTCACTTCCCAGACTCCCCCGAGAAGAGACCATCACGGTTACACACACGATTGGTGCATTTTAATTAAGTTGAGTTTCATGTTATCTACAACCGGACATTAACAAATTCCCATCTGCCCATAACCGCGGGCATAGCTTTCGAAAGTTCAAATCCCTGCAGGGGTGTCCCAACTTAGCCCATCACAAGCTCTCACGGTCAACGAAGGATATTCCTTCTCCCAAGACGATCTGATCAGACTCGGCATCTTGGTTACAAGACATCCTCGACAATGGTAAAACTAAACCAGCAAAGCCACCCGAATGCGCTAACAAATCCCGATAGGAGCTACAATTATCTCGTTCTCAGGGCACACCAGATTGTCCAAGGTTCCAGTAGGCCAGCCCAGAGTTGCCCCTAGTGACCACCGACAGCTGACAGGTTGGACCAACACTCAGAGGAGCACTGGCCCGGGGGTTTAAATAAAGATGACCCTTGAGTCCACGGAACCCAAGGGAAAAAGAGGCTAGGTGGCGAATGGTAAAACCAATGTTGGGCCATGCTGGAAGAGTTTTATTCAAGGCGAACTGTCAAGGGGTTCCCATTATAACCCAACCGTGTAAGGAACGCAAAATCCGGGAACATAACACCGATATGACGGAAACTAGGGCGGCAAGAGTGGAACAAAACACTAGGCATAAGGCCGAGCCTTCCATCCTTTACCAAGCATATAGATGCATTAAGATAAACAAGATAATATTGTGATATCCCAACAATAAACAATGTTCCAACAAGGAACAATCTCCAATCTTCACCTGCAACTAGCAATGCTATAAGAGGGGCTGAGCAAAGCGGTAACATAGCCAAACAACGGTTTGCTAGGACATTGTGGGTTAGAGGTTTGACATGGCAATATGGGAGGCATGTAGCGACATGACCCGAATGGATCAAGTCTCTGTGCTTAAGTGTCATCCCTGGATCGGTATGCTGACACACACAGTACTCGAGGATTTATAACAGAGGTAAATCACATGTATAAGTAACGTAAATACTATTACCTCAATCCAAATAGCGGAAGTAACAAGGTTGTGGATTCCCATCAACACCAACGGCAAAGTTGAGTGTAGAAATCGTAACCCTAACGTATCACTTACTCGTCATAAGATAATCCTGCAACATGAGACATTGCAGCCACAAAGGGTCAGTACATTGAATGTACTGGCAAATTCACACCATAGAGAATGATGAATAAAGGCTATCACTACATGCATATATGGATGGTGGAAAAGCTCTATGGTTATAAGGTTTTTGCAAAAAGCCAATTTTTCCCTACTGCAAAGGAAAAAATTTTATTTAACTATCATGGTGGTTGTTAAACATTGAGAATGGTTGAAAGCATCCTCAATCCCAATTAAGCATCATCATTAAAACCCAACAATATTCATTTAAAGTAACATGATGAGATTCACATGATAATCCAGGTACTAGATACTCAAGACTTCCATAACCGGGGACACAGCTAATCATGATTAGTTTATACACTTTGCAGAGGTTTGCGCACTTTTCCCCACAAGACTCGATCTCCTCCGTTGGATTTCTCGCACTACATGGTGTTTGAGAATCGGATGACCGAGACATAGTCTTTCAGAAGCGTTTGCACCTTACGATGGGTAGACCGTACCACCTACAACCCCTACATCTGCTAGTCTACCACTGTAAGAGTTCACACGACTTAATCAACTATGCTAGAGCCCACAATAGCTTGTGGCTGCACACGGAAGTTTCTAGCATGAATAATCTTATGATCCCTTTGAGCCTGGGTGGCGGTCCATAAAAAAACAGGCAATCCTAGTCTACCCAGGTGCCTAGACAGGCAATCCTGGAATAACCAGGTACCTCAATCCATCCATATGTGTGTTTAAGTTGCCACCTTGACTAAACCATTAAGTAACAATCTCGCATCTGTCATGAATACTCTCAAAAACCCAATCCACGTCTACGAGCATAGCATGGCAATGTAAGCATAACGTAAAAGTAACTCCCAAGGGTTTGTTAATAAGCAGGTAATAGGTTCCTACCTCATCAACTACTTCCCAACCCACAATTTATACAGATCCTAACCATGTAATGTTTGGGGATTGGAACTAATGCATAAAAACTGGGTGTTAAAGGAATATGATCAAAGTGTGAACTTGCCTGCAATGTTGATGAAGATGATTCACACTCAAAAATCTTGATAGCTCTACTCGTCATACTCTGGTCAATCTATCGTAATAAAGCAATAGTAACCACACATAAGCAATCACTCAAAAGACTAGAAAGATCGAAGAAGACGATTCGGAAGAAGACGATTCGGAAACATCAAAACCAAGAAAATAACTCTTGCAACATAAAACAATTTCTAACAGTACCAAAATTATGTGAATTTGGCCTTATTAGAATGTTTAGGTCAAGAGCTTCGATTTGCAAAAAGAATCAACTCAAACGGAGCTACGAAACTCAAGTTATGATCAAATGAAGTTTGAATTCAAATCTGATCTAATTCAAATTTTAAAATTTTCAAAAAAACATGTTTGAGTTGGATTAATGGATAGAGGGGATCATAACGAAGACGTGGGCGTTGGTTTTGTTGGATTTGTACTAACGAGCAAAAAGTTACGGTGTTTTGAAGATCAGGGGCTATTCTGCAAATAAGTTATTCACAAACGGGTCCCTAGCCGAAAATAACTGAAAAATAAAAAGACTAAAAAGTGAACGTTCGTTTATAAGTTCTAAATAGCGGACATTCTCTATATAATTAAACCTAAACAAAACCGTTTTTAAACGAAAACTATACTAAAAGAAAACCGGTGAACCGGGCGGTTTTACTCGGGTTATACCGGTTCGGGGAAAAAAAGTCCGGCGGCGGTGGCGGTTAACTCCGGCGGGCGGCGCGGCGAGACGGCGGCTCCGGCGCGGGACGACAGCGGCAGCGCGGCAGCGAGGCGAGCAGGCGGGGCGTGGCGCGGTGGCGGTGGACTGCGGCGGCGGCGGTAGCAGGCGGGCGGCGCGGGCGGAGGAGAGCAGCGAGCAGCGGCGGTAACCGACGGCGGCGGCGGATCTAGCGAGGGGCGGTGGCACGAGAGACGAGGAGGAGAGGGCCCGGGCGGCACCCTTTATAGGAGGGGAGGGGAGGCATCAGGCGTGGAGGAGGGGCAAGGCGATGGAGGACTCCGGGCGGCGTACGGCGGCGGCGAGGCGTGCGACTGCGGGAGTCCGTCCCAAGCTCGGGGATGAGCGGGGCGCGGCCTGGCTCGGGCGCTAGGCCGGCCCAGTCGGCGAAGAGGTTTTTTTAATAAACATTTTTTTTCAGAGAACTAAAATAATAAAAACAAAATAACTAAAAAATATTATATAGGCATATAATATATCAAAATTTTCAGAAAAAGATTTTCTACAACTTGGACATTTTTAATATGCCAAATAAAATCCTCACAAAACCAGATAAATCAAAGAGTGCTACTGGTCTATTAAAATCCAAAAAAAACATTTTTAAAAAACCAAAATGATTTCAAATTAATTTTTCTCCAATTTTCTATTGTAGGGAATCATGTTACCCTAATTTCCATATATTTTATTTTTGGAGAAAAATAATTTGAATAAAACTTAGATAACTCCAAATTGAAAATAAATTGAAAAGACTTTGAATTTAATCCTTTGAAACTCCCAACTCATATTTCATATAATTTGAAGAAGTCATTTTATCTTCTCTCATGAAAATCATTGAGTTGCGTAAAGTTTCAGAATTGGAAATATTCTCAAATGAAATTCAAATATTTTCAACACCCCTTGTCATTTAATTAAATGGAAGAAGTCATGTCATCTTCTCTCCAGGGTTTCGTGATGAAAAGTATTTGAATTCACGGAGAGCATAAAGGCAAAAATGCAAGTTTGGGTAAGTCCTTTTATTCCCTCTCATTTAACTTTCAAAAAGTTACGAATTTCACTCACTTTCAGTCAATCAATCAAATAGTCAATCAAATCTATCTATTTATTATAACATTCCAAAATTTAGAATTTTGGGATGTTACAAGGCATGATAAGCAAGTGGTACGTATCATAGCATAGGCATAGCAAAAGAGCGAGCATCTAGCAAGCAAAGATAGAAGTGATTTCGAGGGTATGGTCATCTTGCCTGCAAAGTTTTCAGAGTTGCCTTGATCCTCGTAAGCGAACTCAACGGGCTCCTCATTCACGAACTCGTCTCCCGGCTCTACCCAAACAAGAACAACAAGCAAAAGGAGCACAATCAACCACGTGCAATGCTCAAGCAACATGATGCAAACATGGTATGATATGCCGGATGCGGTATGTGATGCATATGCAAGATTTGCAAAGGAATGATTGAACCTGGCCTCAACATGGAAATACAAGAGTGCCACTGGAAAGGTGAGGTGATTTCGGTTTAAATCGATATAAAGATCACCGGAATCGGATGCACGGTTTGGAAATGGCAAGCAAAACAAATATGGCACCGGTCTGCGATAAACAGCAAGTGGCCACATAAATGCATCAGGATAAATATGCTACAGCACTCAAACATGAAAACAAAATACATGGCAGGGATCCACTCATGATGCTTGACAAAAGATGAACACTGAGCTATGGCTAATTCATCCATTAACAGGTTCAAATAAGCATGGCAAAAGAGCAAAGGATAACAGGTTTCAGACTTGGTGAAATTAACACAAGTCTGGAATTTATCATCAGGAAGCAATCTTTAGAGCATGAAAATTACATGCTACAGGAACTTAACATGGCAAATCAAGGCATGGCATTAAGCTACACAAAGCACTTAACAAAAGTCCCTTAGTGACCTTGAGCCAAAAGGGATCATAAAATACAATTGCAAGCATGCGAACATGGCAAAAACATAAACAGATTCAGACTTAGTGAAAAACTGGAGCATGCAAAACAGTTAACGAGTAGGCATGTTTACGAGCTCGATGCACTCACTACAGAGCATTTCATGACAAACTAAGCATACAACCATGAAGAAGACATGACATAGAAGCTAGACATGGCAAGAACAACATCATAGCATGCACGGATCAATAGCAACACCCTCGGCAAAATCGCTACACATGTCAACAATCTACCAGGATCATTTTATAGCAAACGTAGAGCTCGATTGACTCAAGATAGGGTGCTCCATAATTGCACACAAAGACATGGATGGATAGAGCACCACAATATTAACGAAACATCCTTACTGATCATCCTCAAAAGAGGCACAGATCACTAGGAAACAACATGAACATATGGCATAAAAAACAATATCAGAACAAGGACTTAGAGAAATTCTAAGTCCCTGAAATCAGCATCAATGATTACGCTACTTTGCATGCTTGTGCTAGTCACCAAAAATATCACAAAAATACATGGCATACACCTCTGTAGAGATGACATGGAATTCTACAAAACACATGTAGAGCTCAAGATCATAGCATGCACACATTAATCATGGCAAAAATGACAAAAGGCTATTTGCTGAAACAGATCTGCAACTTTCCTCACATAGCCCTCTTCCAACAGCATTTCGGGTATCAAGATGAGCTTAAATGAAAATGATGCAATGAGATGAAATGATGTACTCATCGAGGCGAACATTTTGATATGCTACACGCACAAATCGGAGCTACGAATGCAGAGTTATGGCATGTCAAAGTATGCAAATTAGCTAGGGTTTGGAGAGGAAAAAGTCAACCGTCTCCTCAGATCTGGATCCGGCGATCTACTGTAGCAGCAGGGCGCGCGACCCGAGGATGGCCAGCCAGAGATGCGCCGGAGCTCGAGAAGAGGAGGAGGCAGGCGAGGTCATCGGCCGGAGCTCGGGACGACACCGGAGCTGGACTTGGCAGCGGCAGGTGGCTCCGGTCGGCGTGGTCGCCGGCGAGGCGACGAGGTCACCGCGGTGGCCGGCGATGGCGGCGGCGTCGCCGGGCGGCGAGAGGCGCGGCGGCGCGGGGGAACAACGAGGAGACGCGGGCGACGTCGAACGAGGCGGCGGCGGCGACCGGATGGGCCGCGGGGGCCCTCCCCGAGCTTCGGCGGGCCGCGGGCGGCGGCGGTGGCGGGAGGCCACGTGGCAGCCTATGATTGGCTGTGGGTGGCGGCGGTGAGGCGTCCGACGCGGACGGACATGTCCGGCACGGCGCGAGGAGGATTTCTAGGGTTTTGAGGAAGGAGAGACCCGAAATTTCGGAGGAGGGGCTAGTTTTATAGGTAGAGGGAGCTAGGAAGCTCCAAATGGAGTGCGGTTTTCGGCCACGCGATTGTGATCGAACGCTCTAGACGATGGAGGGGTTTGGGCCAAATTGGAAGGGTGTTGGGCTGCAACACACATGAGGCCTTTTCGGTCCCTCGGTTAACCGTTGGAGTATCAAACGAAGTCCAAATGGTACGAAACATGACAGGTGGTCTACCGGTAGTAAACCAAGGCCGCATGACAAGTCCCGGTCCAGTCCGAAAAACATTTAACACCCACACACGAAAAGAGGTAGAAAGGACCACCGGAGGGCATAGGAGCGCCGGAATGCAAAACGGACAACATGGAAAATGCTCGAATGCATGAGGCGCACACGTATGCAAATGCAATGCACATGATGACATGATATGAGATGAATGACAAAGACAATAACACACAGAGACAAAAACCCTACAACGGAGAAATAAAAATAACTTAGGCCGGAAATGACAAGAGTTGGGGTACAGATAAGGTAAATTACATCCGGGGTGTTACAAGGTAGAACCTAATGATCCACCTCCTAATACTAAAAGATATGATCTCTACTACTATAGTGTTGTAGTTTTTAATTTGTATTTGCCACTTCCCTCTCCAGTTTCCCTCCAAAATGCTATTGGAGCGGTTGGAGTCGTTGATTTCCCCCAGTACACTGACATCGGCCATTCATCACTCATTAGTGCTGCCAATCCAGTGGCGGCGCTCGGGGTCTTCCTGGGACTTCCCTGGAATACCCAAGTATTTCGCGTAAAATTTTTTAGTACAGATATGGTAGAAGTAATAGGGCCACGGCAAAAAACCTACGCACGGGAGCAGACACAACCGAGTCAGTGTCTGGCTACGCGCGCGAGTGGCTTGTCTCCCTCCCTAGATTCAGTACTGCCCCAAGCGGCCGAGCCCATGACGATTCAATTGGTCCCCTTTTCCCAAACCTAGCTCCTCCGATTCAGCCTCCCCTGGAATTAGATCCAGCTCCGGTGGCCAGGTCGGCCCTCTCTGTCGGTGTCAAAGCCGATAGATCTCGGGTAGGGGGTCCCGAACTGTGTGTCTAAGGATCAATAGTAACAAGGGACAATGGGGACACGATGTTTACCCAGGTTCGGGCCCTCTTAAAGGATGTAAAACCCTAAATCCTGCTTGATTGTATTCAATGAGTATAGGGGTTACAAGAGTTCATCAACCTCGAGATCGTAATGGCTAAACCCTAGCTGTCTAGCCTATGAGAATTCTGATGATCTCTACGGACTAACCCCTTCGGTTTATATACATACCGGAGAGGCCTAGGGTTGTACCGAGTCAGTTTGTAAGGGAAGGAAATAACATATCCGGACACCAAACTTGCCTTTCACGCATATAGGAGTCCTACCCGGACACGGGGAAAGTCTTCTGCTTTTATCTTCACGGCCCATCAGTCCGGCCCATATCAAATAGTCCGGACACCCGAGGACCCCCTAATCCAGGACTCACTCAGTAGCCCCTGAGCCAGTCTTCGACGACGACGTGTTCGTCACGTGGATTGTCTTCGGCATTGCAAGGGTGGTTCCTTCTCTTTAAACATTTTAGGATAACTCCCTGCACAAAGGAACTGTAGCCGGCTCTATATAATTAATACAACCCTTAGCCACGAAGCCAAGATATCAAAATAAATAGTGTCTTTTACTGACAACTTTTTCGGTGAAGCGTCACATTTGGCTCTTTAACATTTCAAACTGTTTTCATGCCTCCCGTTTCACGTTTCGAGGCATAGCCTCCATTGGCACGTCTTGTCAAAATAGAGACCGTGGCCGCCCATTGCGGGATTCTCATCAATACGGTTTTGGGTAATGTGACCGCGCCATTCGCACGATCCCTTTGGGAACAGGCGAGTTTTAAGGCTTGAGAGGGGGGCGTTTGGTATTTCACGGCCTATAAGAGGGTAAAAAATCCCTTCTTTTCCCCCATGCCTTCTTCTAGCTCCTGCCTTCCCATATCTGAGCTCCAGCGCCCAAAAGTTCAATCTTTCCCATCGCCACCAACCTCCCCAGCCATGGCTAGATGCGGTTCCAAGGGCAAGTGGGAGGCCTCCTCCGTCACTAAGAAGGACATGAAGGAGCTCCGGAGCAGGGGCTATCTGTCCTCAGATATCGCGCACAGGCTCCCTGCCAAAGATTAGGTCATCCCCACTCCGGAGCCCGGCGAGAGGGTCGTATTTATTCCCCATTTCCTCCGAGGGCTAGGGTTTCCCCTCCACCCCTTTGTCCGAGGCCTCATGTTCTACTACGGGCTAGATTTCCATGATCTTGCCCCGAATTCCTTCCTCCACATATCGGCGTTCATCGTCATGTGTGAGGCTCTACTCCGCATCCCCCCACACTTCGGCCTATGGCTCAAGGTCTTCAATCTGAAGCCGAAGGTGGTCGATGGACAACATGCGGACTGCGGCGGGGCTATGGTGAGCAAGCTTCCCAACGCTGTCTGGCCC
Source organism: Triticum urartu (assembly GCF_003073215.2). NCBI lineage: Eukaryota > Viridiplantae > Streptophyta > Magnoliopsida > Poales > Poaceae > Triticum > Triticum urartu. The sequence goes on from NC_053028.1 coordinate 392,035,204, forward strand.
AAGGGGGCTTTCATGGAGACAGTCAAGGTGTGGCAGCAGGAGTGGTTCTATATCACCGAACCTCGCGACGCCAAGTGGGCGGCCATGCCTAACTTCAGATCCGGATCCCCCATGAGACTCACCTCATGGACCGCCAAGGGCCTTGATTGGGGTCCCAACCGGAGGTGATGATGCTGCAGAAGCGCATCCCCAACATGTTCGGTAAAGACACTGGTCTCACAAACGTGATTCAAGTGATGCTCTTCCGCCATGTCCTTCCCTGCCAACTCCAAGCCTCCCCCATGTGGGAGTTCAATCTGGAAGAACCACGAACCTTGAAGCGCTTCTTCGGCACCACACACAAAGATATATGGAAGTAGCTTTTCAAGGCCCAGAAGAGTTGGTCGATGAAGACCGAAGACATCGGACTCGACAGCGAGATCCCGGCCTCAGTGGTAAGCATAACCTTTCCAAAGACTTATTTGGCTAATGCTTCGGATGATGATGAACATTTATATTATCCTCTTTCCATACAGGGCTAGACGGTGAAGGCAGAGCGGATCAACTGTCCGGCGCCGCTGCCGGAGAACCCGACCACCTCCCAGCTAACGGAGATGTTGGTCCCGTCGCCGTATCAAGCGCCAGAGAAGAAGGCCAAGAAGAAGAAGGGCAAGGAGGCCAAGGGAGACCCCGCCACAAAGGTCCTTCAGACTCCATGTCTGGAGAGACCGAAGCCCTCTTCTCCCATGAGGGAGACGAGAAAGAAGAGGAGGAGGTGGTGGATAGTGACTCCCCTTGTAAGGGGAGGAAGAAAAAGAGGGCGCCCTCTGAAGACCCAGAGGGGGAGGCGGACAAGAGAGGAAAGGTGATCCTGCAGGACAGTTTGAACTTTGATGCCGAACTGGTCTCCAAAAAACCTCCTAGGGCAAAGCCCCTGGCTGAATCATAAGTATTCAGATACTCACTGTTTATCTTCATTTCTCCCTTTCTATTATATAAGTTATTTTGCTGTGTGCCTTTCAGACCTCCACGCAAGCTACCGAACACTCCGTTATCAGAGGGGAACTCTCTGCCACCCGAGATGGCAGAGAGCGAGACGCCGCCACGAGCCCCTTGCCTATCACCATGGATGACATCGAGGTGTTATCTCAAAGGACCTATCCTAGCCGAGGAGGTGCGGACGAGGCTGTCGAGAAGGCGCCCGAGGTTAATACCTCGGTTGCTGAATACATAGGGGAGGCGACCCCTATGACTACCGACGGTGGGGACCCCCAACAGTCCGGGCCTCAACCGGACACCATTCCGGAGAACAACACGGCCCCGGGATCGGGTGCGCAGCCCCCTTCAAAGGAGGGGGAGGAGCATCAGCTCCACCGGCGACCTCCACTAATTTGGAGGTGATGAACGCTCTAGAGGAAGCACTGCAACGTGCTTCCATCATGGATGAGCACCGCACCTTGATGGGTGCGGTGGTGAAGAAGGTTTTGTCTGCAAAAAGCGGACTGAACAAAGCCTTCACTAGCCTACTGACGGGCTTTGAGAATGCGACATAATATCCTAAACATTTTTGTTTCATATAGATGAATATACATGTACATAGACAATAGCCCCTGAGGCTCTGTCCGGTTTGAAAGAAACCGTACATAGGATCAACATAGTATTCGGGAGAGTTAACATACTACTCTGTTGTTGCAACAGGTTTCCTTGTTGGCGGCGACGGCCCAGGCTGCCGAAGTTTACGAACTCAATCGGAAGCTTCAGGTGGCCGATGAAGAAATTGACCGAATTAACAAGCGGTTCGACGAGATGCAAGGTAAATGTTTAAAAAATTACTTGTATATCAAAAGTGATATATATGTTTAGAGGTTAACTCATTTAATGCTTTGTTTATGAGCATAGTTGTTGCAGCTGAGGTAGAGACTCTCAAAGGCGCCCTTGCCCAAGCCCAGAAAGAGGTGAAGGCAAACAAGGCAGCCGTTGACAACGCGGCTGCAGAACTGAAGACCGAGCAGGCCGCCCGCCGCCAACACGAAGCTCGGGTGGCCGAAGTCGAGCAGGAGTTGAAGGATGCCATCAGCAAATGCGAGGCTTTGGAGGAGAAGACTTCAGCCCAATCGTCCGAACTCGCCAAAGCTCTCCAGGACGCTAAAGAGGCACATGGTCGAGTCCAGGAGTGCTCGTGAAGAGATCCGTCAGGTGAGGCAGATAGCGGCTGGTAAGGCCTTTCCTTTGCAGAGTATTTTTGGAAGTCAAAGATATGCTTTGCTTACTCGAGTGTGGAGTTCTCCAGATGCGTTTGCGGATCTTCCGAGGAGTGCTACTGATGCCGCATAGTTCTTCCGAGCCCAGGAGAGGAACTTGACTGAGAAGCTGTTCTGGTCGCAGTTTCTTGTGCCGGAGCACCCAACGCCCGTGAACGACCAGCTGAAGCAGCTGATGGAGCTGCATAGTGTGGCCAGTTTGGCCATGAAGGATCTAATAGTCCAGCTTTGGCTAGCCGAACTAATTCCTAGTAGCTACTTCGGTTTGGTGAGGCGGCTTTTTGATGCGCTGCCTTGGATTGATGCTATGAAGCGCTCGTCCTGCATAGAAGGTGCCCGGATGGCCTTTGCCCGCATCAAGATGCAATGGGCAAAGATGAAGGCCACCGACGTGGCGACCGCAGGCCCGCCCGAAGGCAAAGATCATCAAAAGCTGGAGAGATACTTTGATGACGTCCTAGAAGGGGCCCAAATAGTAGAGGGCCAATGCTCTAAGGATGTCATATTTGAGTAGATGTATTCGGGTTATAAAAACTATGTTATAAACCCATGCTTGTAATATATCTATGTGTTGCGCCTTTTGTTTCAAGTGATATTTACCTCCTGTGCGGTCGTTTTACTTATAAAAGTTGCCAGTCGTCGGCTTCATCCCCCATGTAGATGCTACGGTGGTGTTCGTCGTGACGCGTGACCACACTTTATGCAACGTCTTGATCAGTAAAGGAGGTGTCCGCAAGGTGGACCAGGCAATCAGACTATGCGGCCTTATTACTTTCACTTAGCCATAGGAGTTTGACGGTGGGGCTAAGTACTAGCCCCTTGTGCATGTGGGGAAATCCAGACTAAGGTGCCTTTTTCATGCGGCTGGACAAAGACCAGCCCCTCGTATAACACGGAGTGAATCGCTAACGATTTGTAGTAAGTCATGATACGCCTCCAACATATCTATAATTTTTGATTGTTCCATGCTATTATATTATTTATTTGGATGTTTAACGGGATTTATTATGCACTTTTATATTATTTTTGGGACTAACCTATCAATCGAAGGCCCAGTGCAAATTGCTGTTTTTGCCTATTTTAGTGTTTTGCAGAAAAGGAATATCAAATGGAATCCAAACGGAATGAAACCTTCGCGAGGATCTTTTTTTGGAACAAACGCAATCCAGGAGCTTGGAGTGGACGTCAAGGAAGTAGCGAGGCGGCCACGAGGTAGGGCGGCGCGCCCCCCACCCTCGTGGGCCCCTCGTAGCTCCACTGACCTACTTCTTTCGCCTATATATACTCTTATACCCTGAAAACATCGAGGGGAGCCACGAAACCACTTTTCCACCGCCACAACCTTCTGTACCCGTGAGATCCCATCTGGGGACCTTTTCCGGCGATCTGCCGGAGGGGGATTCGATCACGGAGGGCTTCTACATCAACACTACAGCCTCTCCGATGATGTGTGATAGTTTACCATAGAACTTCGGGTCCATACTTATTAGCTAGACGGCTTCTTCTCTCTCTTTGGATCTCAATACAAAGTTCCCCTTGATGTTCTTGGAGATCTATTCGATGTAATTCTTTTTGCAGTGTGTTTGCCGAGATGAAATGAATTGTGGGTTTATGATTAGGATTATCTATGAACAATATTTGATTCTTCTCTGAATTCTTATATGCATGATTTGATATCTTTGCAAGTCTCTTCGAATTATCAATTTGGTTTGGCCTACTAGATTGATCTTTCTTGCAATGAGAGAAGTGCTTAGCTTTGGGTTCAATCTTGCGGTGTCCTTTCCCAGTGACAGCAGGGGCAACAAGTCACATATTGTATTGTTGCCATCGAGGATAAAAAGATGGGGTTTGTATCGTATTGCTTGAGTTTATCCCTCTACATCATGTCATCTTGCCTAATGTGTTACTCTGTTCTTATGAACTTAATACTCTAGATGCATGCTGGATAGTGGTCGATGTGTGGAGTAATAGTAGTAGATGCAGAATCGTTTCGGTCTACTTGACACGGACATGATGCCTATGTTCATGATCATTGTCGGTGTCAAAACTGGCGAATCTCGGGTAGGTGGTCCCGAACTGTGCGTCTAAGGTCGATGGTAACAGGATATAGGGGACACGATGTTTACCCAGGTTTGGGCCCTCTCTATGGAGGTAATACCCTACTTCCTGCTTGATTGATCTTGATGAATTGAGTATTACAAGAGTTGATCTACCTCGAGATCGTAATGGCTAAAACCCTAAGAGTCTAGCCTGTATGACTATGAATATGATTCTTTGTCTCTACGAACTAATCCCTCTGGTTTATATAGACACCGGGGGGGACTAGGGTTGTACAAAGTCGGTTACAGAGAAAGGAATCTTCATATTGGGTCG